>NC_063334.1:83293090-83303090 GCF_021869965.1 Rhincodon typus
CAAAATGAGTACCATATTGTTAGGTATTTGAAGATGCTCGGACTATTTCTCCTTATATCAGGGTTTTTTGTTGTCTTTGATTTTCGAAATGTTTGCACAATTATTATTGCCTGGGAAATTGAAGTTTGAAATTTTCTGTTGAATTCTTCTTTGGTGTTACAGTCATAGTATGGATTTTAATTAATATTCATTTCATGTGTGACTGAATGATACTTTTGCTTTCCAATGATGTAACACAGTATTCATTGCAATGATTTAAAAAAAATGCAATAAACTTATATCTGTATCATTCAAGGCACTGCAGAGGATTTAAATTATGAAAACATATCTGTGCCATACTATCACAAGTAGAACAATCTTGTCAGCAAAAACCGTGGAGGCTCTTTGGAGGGCCAGTGGTTTGTGGATTCTTATATCAAGACAAATAAACCCAAGATTCAACACACGTGAATCTGTATGCCCTTGTATTGCTTGATTGTCTCAGATATGCTGTTTTTTTTAAATTTCAGACCTGTTATAGTTGACATTGCGACACAAACTGAGACTTCACCTCGGCAATTCGTCTTCAATAGCTATGTTGACCCACAAAGCATTTTTACTGGTAAAATCTATAAAATTTGTATCCATTTTGATAGGGTGCAGAAGGAGTAACAGAAACAGTTCTGGTCATGAGAATTTTGGTTGTGCAGATAAATTGGAGAAGTTAGAACTGCTCTCCTTCTGGAAGAGAAGTTTGAGATGAAATTTGATAGACGTATTCCGAATCATAAGCAATCTGTTCCACACAACAGACTTGAGGAAAATTATAAGTCATTGTATAAAAGGGACGGTGAGCAACATGGACACAAACTTAGTTTAGTAATAGGAAACAGAGAGCAATGATCAATGAATATTTTTCAGGCTGGAGGAAGTTTATAGTGGAGTTCCCCAGAGGTTGGTATTGCGACCCTTGCTTTTCCTGATACAGCAAATGTTTTATAAACCAGCGCATCTGGAACCGTGTGCCAGTTTGACCAAATACTCTGGTTGATCAAGAGGTTCACATAATCAATGTAAAAGCCCACATTAAGTAATAGGAATGTAATGCCGGGAGTATACACGTCACTGTTATACCTTATTTACAGCATAAATCACTTAAACAATAATGCAACTTTGCCTTAAATAAAACTTACCAGTCGATAATCTTCTCACTCGCAACCCTAACTGACTAACTGGACATCGCAGAAATTGCGATAATGTAGTAAACTTCCAGTATTTGAGGTATATAATTGTTGTCGATTTATCAAGAGTGCCAGTTCATAAGGTGCTGGTTAAAAAAAGGTTTGCTGTATATATTAATGTTCTGGATTGTGGTGTGCAGGCGACACTTTCAAAGTTTGCAGATGACACTAAATTCAGACACAAACTATGAGGAGGTCAGTGTAGAACTCCAAAAGGACATTAACAAGTTAACGGAGTATGTGGATAAGTAGCCAATGAGGTTCAATACCGAGAAGTGTGAGGCGATGAACTTTATTCAGAAAAACATTGAAAGACAATATAAAACAGTGGGTACCCGTGATAAATCGGTGAAGGAGCAGAGAGACTGTGTTGTCCATGTGCACAGATCATCAAAGGTGGCAGGACAGGTAGAGAGACCATTTAATAAAAATGCAGTCTCCTTGGCTTTATTGATATGGGCCTAGAGTACAAGAGCAAGGAAGTGATGTTGAACTAGTACAAGACCTCATTCAACCTCACCTGGAGTATTGTGTACAGTTGTGGGCACCAGCCACATTGTAAGGAAGGTGCGAATGCATTAGAAAGAGTGCAGAGGTGATTTACCAGAATGGTTCCAAGAATGAGACACTTCAGGTAAAAGGACATATTTACAAAGTTGGTGCTGTTCTTCTTGAAGAGAAGAAGGCTGAAAGGAGATTTGATAGATGTTTTCAAAATCATGAGTGGGCTAGATAGAGTAGATAGGCTGAAGCTATTTCTGCTTGTAAAGGAAAAGAAATGAGTGGGCATTGATTTAAAATAATGTGCAATTGAAGCAGTGGTGACGTGAGAACAAACTTTTTTACACAAAGTGTAGTTAAGGTATAGAATGCACTGTCTGAAAATGTTATGGATGCAGGTTTAATTGAGGCATTCAAGAGGGCATTGGATAATTATTTGAATAGAAATGGTGTTCAGAGACGTGGGGGGGAAAGGCAGGAGATTGGCACTGGACAATAGAACTAGTGTAGACATGATAGACTGAACAGCCTCCTTCTGCACCATAACACTTGTGTGGTTCTGTGGAAAGTTTAGATGAAGAGAAAATTACGGAAGGATTATGAACCAAAGGCTATAGTTTTAAGATAATTGGGAAAAGAAGGCAGTGGTCGATTGAGGAAATATTGTAATGCATTGTCTGAGCCTATGGTGAAGGCAGAGTCTAATTGAGGCTTACAAAGAGTATTTGGATAATTATCTGCAAAGGAAAGATTTTCAGGGCTCTGGGGAGGCAAAAAAAGTAGCATCAGGTGAATTGCTCCTTCAGAGGGCCTGCACTGACATACCAGACTGAATGGCATTCTCTGTGCAATCATTTCACAATTTGATTCTGTTATTAAAAGCTTCATATAGCACTGCAGATTGCCTTTGAAGTGTTAACAATGTGTGTAAAAGACAGGGATACAATGGAAAGACAGGTTTAAGAAAATATTCCGAAGCTTAATGCCTGAACAGCCATGCACAGCTGCCAATTTGAGCAAAGGAGTACCAAAAGAGCACTGAAAGAGCTGTCTAGCTAGCTAAGAATGATATTCTGGAGATTTCACCGGCTGTGTCATTCAGAACATTGGAAGCGGCTGAAGAAGGAGCAGCTCTTAAAGATTCTAAACTTCAGGAATTAAAGTATCAGAAGATGTTCAGCACCATTTGCAATACCTCAGATACTGAGGCAGTCTATGTTCAAATGCAACAAGACCTGGACAATATCCAGGCTTGGGCTGAAAAGTGGCAAGTAACATTCATGCCACACAAATGCCAGGCAATGGCAATCTCCAATAAGACAGAATCTAACCACCGCCCCTTGATATTCATTGGCATTGCCATCACTGAATTCCCCCACTATCAACATGTGGGGGGCTACCATTGACCAGAAATTCAACTGGACTTAGCACATAAATGCAGTGGCTATAAGAGCAAGTCACAAGCTATGAATACTGCAACAAGTAACTTACCTACTGAATGCCCAAAATTCTGTCCACTATCTACAGGGCACAAGTCAGGAGAGTAATAGTGTACTGCCCACTAGCCTGGATGAGTACAGCTCCAAAAATACTCAAGAAGCTTGACACCATCCGAGACAAAGCAGCCTGATTGATTGGCACTACATCCACTCCCTACACCACCAATGCTCAACGCCAGGAGTGTGTACTATCTACAAAATACATTCTGGAAATTTACTAAAGATCCATATTCAACACCATCCAAATTCATAACCACTTCCCTCTAGAAAGACAAGGGCAGCGGATACATGGGTACATCACCACCTGCAAGTTTCACATGGACTGCAGCAGTTCAAGAAGGCAGCTCACCACCACCTTCTCGAGGGCAACTAGGGATAGGAAATAAATGCTGGCCAGCCTGTGATGCCCATGTCTAACAAGTGAATTTTGACAAAAAAGGCTGTGGCCAGTATCCTGTGGGGAACTGTGAGAATGCACAAAATCAAAATATTGCTTTTAAACTTGTATCCAGCAGCTATAATTTCCTTTTGGGTGCTGTCTGTTTTGTCTTGCTGCTTTAAACTGTGCTGGATATCAAGTTAACCGTATTTGAGATGTACGTCAGATATTTATGTATTTGTGGTTTGCATGTCTTAAAAATTCATCAAGATCTTTACATTAATAGTTGCATTTTTGATCAATGTCACTGCTAGGTGGAGCACTATCTGTGCCTATATAAAATTGGTACCAGTTCATAATTCATTTGGACGCATCATAGTTGCACGATGGCAATGGAGGGCAGGTAGTCTTAGCTATCTTCTATGTCTAATTCCTAACCCGTTTCTCCCCACATGCAAATGAAAGTGGCTCTTGAACCAATGGTTCTGCCGCAGGACCTGCCACAGAACCATATTTCATGCTTCATTATCCCATTAGGATTTTGTTAGTTTTCATCTTGTGAGTAAGCTAGCATCAAATCTCTGCAATCTTCACGAATAAGAAAGCAAAAATTCTCCTCTAATTTAGTTTTTGTCTTTATTCTTTCATGGAATGTAGCCCTCACAAGAAAGGTCAGCATTTGGCCATCACTAATTGTTCTTGAACTGAGTGACTTTCTCAGCTATTTCAGGAAGTGGCTAAGAATTAAACACATTTCTGTGGACCTGAAGGCATATGTAGGCCATATCAGGTGACAGCAGCAGTAGATTTTCTTCTCAGGCCATTAATAAACCAGTGATAGTTGTCATGGTCATAATTCTTGGTTTTTTATTGAATTTAAATGTAATTTGCTACTCTTGTGTGATTTTGAACCCATGTCCCCAGAGCACCACCTTGTTCCCTGGCCAACATCTCTGTCTCAGGCTTGTTGCACTGCTCCAGCAAAGCTCAGTGCAAACTGGAAGGACAGCACCTCATTTTCCATTTTCAAACTCTACACCCTTCTGGACTCAGTATCGAGTTCAAAAACTACAGAGGTTGAACTTCTCCAATGTCCTTACTCCGACTCCCACACTCTAGACCTTGTTATCATGTAGTCTGCTATTACACACAACCCATTGTTAGACACTAACAGTCCCCATTATTAGCTATTCATCCTCCTAGCCTGACTGTTATCCACTCCTTTGTCTGTCCAACTGGCCTTCTTTCTCTTTGGGCTCTATCTCCACTTATTATTTACTCCTTACCCCCTCCCCCGACCCTATCTTCTACATAAAACTGATATTTCCCTAGCTACCATCAGTTCTGCGGAAGGGTCACTGGACCTGTAACATTAACTCTGATTCCTTTTCACAGAAGCAGCCAGACCTGCTGAGCTTTTCCAGCAATTTCTGCTTTTGTTTCTGATTTCCAGCATCTACAGTTCTTTCAGTTCTCTTTTCCCCCAGAGCATTAGCTTGTCTTTAGATTATTAGCACCATGCCACTGTCTTCCCTTTTATTCGAGTGTTGTTGATCTACACTGGCTACATCAATTTCTACATCAAAAGAGTACAGATGTGTGCACTGAGATTAATCTTAGGCCCTCAATATCAGTTGTGTATGACAATGCTGTTCATGTCACAAAGCTTGAAACTTTACAGACAAGCAGTGTTAATATTTATTCTAAATTTGGAAAAACCCTCAAGCAGTCTGCCCAATGTCTGAGTTGGTTACTCCCAACATCCATGAAAAATCAAGGCAAATCAGAAGTTTGATTAATTTCAACTGCATTAGACACAGGGTGGAAAAAATACTGATGTAGCCCTATTTCTTATATAGTTTAAGTCCTCAATGAAGTAATTAAATATAGTGAACACCACTTTTGAGCTGCTGAATTTATTTTTGTTACTATATGATTTTTACATTGTTGCACATTTTTAAATTACTTACCCTATACACAAGTTTACAATGCAAGTCAGTTATACTGCAGTTCAACCTTCAAACTGCAAACATAAATTAAAAAAAACATATTTATTACTATTATTCTAGTTATCATTGTTATAATGTACAGTTGAAACAGTTATTGAAATCCTTCCCAACACAATGCTTCCTTTTGATGCCTTGTAGTGTCTATCTATCCCCTATTCTATTACTGTTTAAGAGTTAGGATCTTGTGAATAGGTGAGCCTCCTCATTTTGTACAAATTTACGTGAGACTGTGTTTTATGATTGCTGCCTCCTGGTATAACTCAAAAGTCGGAAGTAACTTTATTCCACTTTTCTTCTGGGAATATGATTGAGGCTTCCAAAATATCTGTTTCACATGCTTATTTGATCACCTGTGCTGATTCCTCATTGCCTCTACCCATTTCAGTCTAAAGTCTCTGAGTTGGTACCTAGGACAGAAGAATAAAGTGCAACAGCAAGAGATTGAGACAGAGGACTATTCAGTCAGTTTGAAGCAGTACTGGTGGGGAATTTATTGACACTCTAAATTGTGTGTTTTGAGGTGTTATGAGGATAAAAGAGCTTCCATAGTCAGCCTTCTACTTATGATTATCTTCCTGTTCCTCCAAATACTCTTTTGCTATGGTTAATTTGCACGAAAGAATGGCAGAAGGCCAAAATGTGTGAGCATGACCGCTCATGATTCAGGTAATATTTAAAGAAGATGCAAGGTTGTAGCTGTGTGGTACTTCAGAGATCTGCCAGGAGGACTATGTAGATGCTTAATTATTACTTGGGCATTGACAAGATGTTGTCAATCTTGCCATCTGCCACCACAATAACTCGGTGAATTCCTCTAACCTGTCCAGCCTGTCCTACAAGGGAATGTGAGGTTTTAAAAGGGAAGTGCCTAAACTGCTGATGTGTCTTTGTGGCATTGCAAACTATCTGATAAACAACTAAATAAATAAGGATAAGACTGGCATTCAGGAATCTGTGCCAAGTGGCATGGGAGACGTAGAGAAAGTGGTGGTGATATTTTGGTAATATGGTGGGGAAAAGATTTTTTTAGTCTTGTGAAAAGGAAACTGCATGGGATAGGGAGTTGGAAGCACCCCTCACTAGAGTTCAACATAATAAGTTGGTACTTTACATTGTTGCGTTAGATGCTGGAGTTTCTTGAATGTGTACAATAGACAAGAAAGATGGGAAAAGTGGTTGAAATGCTACTTTGCCAGCCCTGTCTTGCAAAATTGTTTTTCGGTTATTGGAATGCGGGATTTCAGTCCTCCTTCCCTCCACTATTGCATGTATGACAGGTAAGCTTGGCAGAATCAGTACCTCCTACCTTCACTCTTCTTGACTAGAGCCTGATGGTTTGTATCACTGAAGTTCTGTAACATTTTAGATCGAGTCCAATTCTGCTGCTATCTAGGCATAGATTGCATCTGAGTGCTTATAATAGTACTCAAATATAATTATGATATTTCAAGGCATCAGCTGGCAATGGAAGCAGAACTATCAGGTTTGGACTCCGATCGCAATAAAACGGTAGATCTCAGGCACCCTGAGGGTAGGGGTGAGAAATGAGGAGCAAGAAGATCGCAGGAGTCATGCCCTCACCATTGAACCTACTGACCAAAATGGAACTGTATACGACCATATAGCTCAACCTGCTCTGCCATTCTATGTGATCATGACTGACTTTTGGCTTCAACTTCACATTGCCACTTGCTGTCCATATCCTTTGATTTCCTGGGACATGAATGATCTGTCCTTCTCTGTTTTTTAAAATATTCAACAGTAGAGTATCCGTAACCCTCTCGGCAGAGAATTCTTAAGTTTCACAACCTTTTGAATGAAGGAGTTTATACTGCTCTGACTGTATTTCGTCAGCCCTTACCCTCAGATTGGTCTCCCCTGTTTCAGATTCTCTCATCAGGAGATTACTGAGAATGTTGCAGAAATCTGCACCTCTCCTCGGTGGTTTGTTTCAGAAATTTATGACCCCATTGCTGAAGATCTTCTACCATGAGCAATAGTCTCAACAGTCAGAGTGTCCTTAAACCCTTTCACTTCTAGCTCCTTCCAAGGATCACCTAGGCACCCTGGTGGCATTTCAAGAACAGCAGCTTCAGTGCATTTTGCTGGTTACTAATGCTTGATTTGCCAGCACTGGATAGTACCTTTAGTTAACATTAGATACAGCCTCACAGCACAGAGGGCAGTTGTTTTTTTTTTCAGTATTGTTAGACTCCCCCCAAGTATAGGATATCACTTATTGCACCCATGTGGCCATCAAGGTGCCTTTTGAGATTCATCAGTAGAAGGATATGCACTCCCTCACCCATTCAATAAGTCCACAACCACAAGAGTTTCCTCCTTTCCTGACAGCTACTACAATTCTTGTATGCAGTCCAGACTGACACTGCTCTTCATTCCACCGCTCAAAAATTGCAGAAAGATCCTACAGGATAAGTGTATCCCTTAAGAATTAGCCACACACAATTTCACCAGAGCTCCAGGCAAAGGAATGCAGATGTTGTAACCAGTGCTACCCACTCACTAGGACAATTATTGTGCATGCCAGGAGGTTTCTGAAAATGAGTCTTTGGTGCCTTAGTCTGATGGCAACTTTGGTGTCAACATCCAACTCAATCCTTAAGGGCCTTGCTCATTATGGTGGTCGAATGTCAAGGTCTCCATACCTTGGACTTCCAAAGAAAATGTGAACCTTGAGCAGAGTAATGCCCTGGAACAAGACAGCTCATTAGAGGAAGAAGATGGGAAAGGAGAATGCAAGAGGAATCTGAGGAAGAGAATGCTGTATAATGATATTCTTTGGCTGCATGAGGAAATGGTTGAACGCAACATGTAGTGCAAAATCTTGTCAGAAAGCTATGATAGCAGAGATATTTTATTTAAAGAATGATGTGACTAGCCCCTCTCACGCATGATGTAGGGTATAGCATGGAACTCACTCTGAGTTGTTTCTACTGTCACAGCTGTTGAAAACATATCTGTATAATTTACTTTCTTACTGTCAAATAAGGAAGCACATTTGACCAGTCCCTTTCTTCATACTTTACGTAGTTCTTAGAAATGAAAGCAGTGCACAGTTATGGGTAGCAGTCATGCCAGTGACCTACTCCAGTGCTTCAAGTGTCTTGGGTATATATCAGGATGAATAGACAATTGGCTAATAGACAGGAAGCATGTTGTAGGCATAAGCAGAGCATTTTCAAGTTGACAGTCTATGACTAATGCTGTGAAGCATGAATCAGTGCTAGGATCTTTGCTATTTGCAATCTATAATACTGATTTAGATGAGACAGCAAGTAATTATGTTTACTGACAGTAAAAAGTTAACTGGATATATAAGGTGTGAGGAGGACACAGCAGCTGCAGAGCAATATTGATATGTTAAGCAAATGAACAACATAATGGCAAATAGAGTCTAACATAGTTTCTGTATTCATTCATGGGATGTTGCTGTTGTTGGCTAAATCAACATTTATTGCCCGTCCCTAATTGCGCCTATGAGGATGGTATTGAGCCACATTTCTGAACTGCTGTAGACTATGGGATGTACACCCAATGTGCCATTAGCAAGGGAGTTCCCGGAACTTGACCCAGGGGTGGAGAAGGAGCAGTATTACAGATCCAAGTTAAGATGTTGTTTTGCTTGGAATGGATCTCACAGATGGTGGTGTTCCCATGCAATTGCTGTGCTTGTCTTTCTAGGTGCTAGAGGTCATGGGTTTGGAATGTGCAATTGGCATAACCTTGGTGAGTTGTGGCAGTGTATTTTGTAGATGTCACTGCTGCCACTGTGTGTCAGTGGAGAAAGGATTGAAGGTAGAAGGTAGTGGATGAGATTCCAGTCAAGTCACCTGCCTTGACCTGGATAGTGTCAAGTTTCTGGAGTATTGTTGGAGCTGCACTTATCTAGGCAAGTGGAGTATATTCCATCATAATTCTGCCTTCTACATATTAGACAGGGATTGGAGAGTCAGGAGGTGAGGTATTCATCATGGAATTCCTAGCCTCTGACCTCTTGTAGCCACAAAATTTATATGGCCAATCCAGTGTCAGTGGTAGCCCTAAGGATGTTAATAGTGGCGGTTTCAGCAAATGTCATTGATTGTCAAGGGGTGATGGTTAGATTGTTGGAGAAGGCCATAGCCTGACAAATGTGCCACAAATGTTACATCTTACTTATCATCTTAAACCTGGATATTATCTAGGTCTTGCTGCAAATGAACACTAGCTGCTTCAGTATCTGAGGAGTTGCAAATGATTCTGTACAGTGTGCATGAATCTGTGGACATACCCATTTCTTACCTCATAATGAATGAAAGTTATAAATGAAGCAGCTGGAGATCGTTTGCTCAAGGAAGCCACTCTGAGGAACTCCTGCAGTGATGTCCATGG
>NC_063334.1:83303590-83392185 GCF_021869965.1 Rhincodon typus
ACTGAGATGGTTGATCTTCAGTAACCACAGCTATTTCCTTGGAGGTAGATAGACTCCAATTAGCAGAGAGTTTTCTCCTGACTTTCAATTAATCCAGTTTTGCTAAGGCTCCTTGATGTCATTTTCAGTCAAATACTACCAGGGTGGTCACTATCACCTCATCTCTGGAGCTCAGCTCTTTATTTCTTTTTTGGACCAAGTCTGTAGTGAGGCCAGGAGCCAAATTACTTTGGCGGAACCCAAAGTGATCAATAGTGGGCAGGTTATTACTTAGCAAATGGAGCTTATTAGCACTGTCAATGACCATTTCTGTCACCTTGCTGATGAATGAGAGTAGACTGATAAGGTGGTAATTGACTGGGCTAGATTTGTCCTGCTTCTGTGTACAGAGCATGGCTAGGCAGTTTTCTGCATTGTTGGATAGATGCCAGTGTTATAATTGTACTGGATAGTGTTGTAATTAGTTCTGGAGCACAAATCTTCAATACTCTATCAGGAATATTGTCAGAGCCTACAGTGTTTGCAATATTCAGCACTTTCAGGTGTTTCTTGATATCACATGGAGTGAATCGACATGGTTGAAGACTGTAATGCAGGATCCCTCAGATGGTGGCTGAAATGGATCATCCAGTTGACACTTCTGGCTGAAGATCGATACAAATGAATCTGCTTTGCCTTTTGCACTTATGTGCTGGTCACACCCATCAATGAGGATGGGGATATTTGTGGAATCCTCACCTATTGTTTATTGCTTAATTATCCACCACCACTCTCAACTGGCTGTGGCAAGACTGCAGAGCTGGGATCTGATCCATTAATTGTGGGATTGAGTAGCCCTGTCTATCGCACGCTGTTTCCACAATGTAGCATGTATAGCTTCACCAGCTTGACACCTCATTTTTAGGTATGTCTGGTGCTACTGCTGGAATGGCTTCCTTCACTATTCATTGAGTAGGTGTGATCTTCTGCCTTGATCATGATTAGAATGTGGGAGATATGCTAAGCCAGATCATAGATCATGGCTGAATACAATTGTGCTGCGACTGATAGGCCACAGCACCTCTTAGATGCCCAGTTTGACATTGCAAGACTTATTTGAAGTCTGCCCTGCTTAGCATGGTGGTAGTGCCATAAAACACAACGGAGGGTATCCTCAATGTGAAGACTTGCTGACCGCAACTACTGTGTGATGGCCACTCACAACGCTGTCTTTGCTTAGATGCATCTTATACAGGCGAGGAGGTGACATAGTAGTAATGTCACTCAACTAGTAATCCACAGGACTAGCTAATGCTCTAGGGAGATGGACTTGAATCTCATCATGACAGAATTTCAAATTCAGTAATACCTGGAATTTAAAAAGCTAGCCTAATGTTGACCAAAGGAGACTGTTCAAATTGTCAATTGTCATATAACCCTATTTGGTCCTTTAGAGAAGGAAACCTACAATGCTTACCATGTTTGGTCTACAAGTGACTCCAAACCCACAAAAAGATGTGGTCAACTCTTAAATGGCCCCTGAAATTGCCTAGCAAGCCACTAAGTTGTGTCAAAAACCACTACAAAGTCTAAACACGGGAATGAAGCTGCATAGGCTGCCAGAGGTCAACCTAAGCATCAAGCATATCAAAGCAAAACCAAGCCCTGTCAACCCTGCAAAGTCTTATATTTGGAAGGGTCCAATTGAATCAAATGTCAGTCAGGTAACTTTTAGGGGATGCCGACAATTATATCATGTTTTCGTTGGATACGGGCAAATAACAGTCTGGAATAGGCATAATTAACTGGGCAGAAAGACAATTCAAAAGGGTGAGAATGTATTTGGCAAAGTTCACATACAAAATAGAATCTGAGTAAAGGGCAGCCTTCAGATAGTTTGGGTGCAATAAAAACGTATTCCCCTGAAGGGGAATGGCAGGCAAATTAAATCCATCATTCCCTGGATGGCAGAAGACATGAAAATGTATGCTTCTGACAGATATTGGATGGACAATACAACCATGAACCAGGCTGAACATATATTAACTTGCTGGAGATTTTGCAGACATACCAGATGAGGTTGATAAAGACAACACTGTTCATGTTGTGTGCATGGATTTTATAAATAGAACTTTTGTTTTTAGTTGCCTTTGTTTTTGAACTGTAGATTGACAAAAAGAAGATACTGTTTTAAACAAAGGAGACTGTGCAAAGAGATGACTGAAGTTTTAAAATTCATGTTTCCTGGAGCTCATTAGGAGTTCCATGCAATATTGCATTTTTCCTGGAACAGAATCATATTTTTTCCTGGAACGTTGAGTTGTGGCAATGTTCAGAAGGCATTTGTTAAAGTGTTGTACAATAGACATATGGGCAAAGTTACAGCTCATGGAATAAACAGGATGGCAGCAACATGGATATGGAATCGGCATGAGTGACAGGAAATAGAAAATATGGTTAATGGGTATTTTTCGGATTGGAGGAAGGATTGCAACGACGTACCCCAGGGTTTGATGTGGAGTTTCTTGCTCTTCTTGATATGTATTATTGACCAAGACCTTGGTGTGCAAGGTACAATTTTAAATTCTGTGGATAGTACAAAACCTGACAGCATTGTGAACTGTGAGAAAGATTGTGCAGAATTTCAAAAGGACACAGACAATTTAGTTGAGTAGACAGACAATCAGAAGATTAAGTTTCATGCAGGAAAGTGTGAAGTGGTTCTTGTTTTTGTCTGAAGAATGCGGTCAGTAAACAATAATTGGCAAAAGAAGCAATAACAACATGAGGGAAAACTCTTTAATACAACGATCTGTTAGGATCTGAAGTGATCCTGAGTGCATGCTGGAGGTAAGTTTAGTTGAGGCATTTAAAAGGGAATTGGATTATCATCTGCAAAGGAAGAATATGCAGAGATATGATGAGAATGTTGAGGAGAGGGGGACTGCCATCGTGTAAATTGCCCCTACAAAGACTCAGTACAGAGACAGCAAACTGAATACTCTCCTGTGTTGTCATAATTCTGTGATTGTGTGGTAATGTAGGTATCTGTGAGATTAGTCACTTTGGTATAAGAATAGAAAACCGGAATTGTTTGAAAGTTGTGAAACATTTTAGGACAGTAACCGGCATGTTGGACTTTATTGCAAAGGGATTGAAAGTCAGGAATAATGTGTCGCCATGCTCTGGCAACATCTTGAAACACTGAATGTAATACAATATTTTACTGCAATAGAGTTCATCTTTCCCTCTTCTTCTTGTTACCCTTCACTGCTCCTCTGTTCAGTGCTTGACATTGGATGTATGCTGAGATTTTGTTGAATAAGCGCTCAAATCTGACACTCAAACTTGCGATAACTGCAGTTCAAGAGGCAAGAACAAATTTTTGGCTCGATTCCTGCGCTTTCATTTGTGGCAGTGCACTTCTCTACATATGAAATGTGCCCTTCCCAGTGCTTCTAGATCAGCTCCTCCATACAATTCAGGGCTTCCAGTCACATCTTGTCAAAAAGTTCTGCCATAATTATATTTCTCCTGCAGTGACTTGTGGAGACTGGACGTAGCCCCAGTCTGCTTTCATATTGCAACGTAGGACCCAACTTCTTCTCACAGTTGTCATCTTCCTGCTCTCTGCGATCAAATACTAGGTATTCCTCAATGATGTCTTCAGCAACAATCACACTGTTCTGTGCCTCTTCATCATCTTCCCAGAAAAAGTGGCAATCTTCCACGTAAAGTACCATCTTTGCACTGAGTTAAGATCCAAGATGGTCACTTTGTTTTTAACGAAGAACACAAAAGTTCAGTCACATCTGCATCAGAAGCTGAATTGAAGTTGACAGTGGAGTAGCAACATGCTCTGGACTAGGATACCAACAATAAGCTTCATCAACAGGAGGGACTATTTGTTTATCCAAAATTTAAAAATGTGGGAAGTTGCATTTCCATTCCTGACACTCCTTCTCCAACTTCTGCACATTAGAACATTTCATCTCTTCAAGCAGAAGTTCATCAGTCTCACAGAATATTTGTTGAAGATATTGGGAGGGCGTCTTCGCAAACTCATTGTCACCTCAAGAGAAGGTAGAGCTGCAGGCTGTGGATGTAACTGTTGGCAGCAGACCAAGGGTATCCAAAATCATCCTGTGAAGGTTACTACTGGTGTCTTCAGTAATCTCAGACTCACAACTGCGGGTGGAGTCATCATCCTTGAAATTGGTGATAGGAGATATAGAGAGTGATGGTGAAGGGTTGTTTTTTGGACCAGAAACCTATGACCAGTGGTGTTCCACAGGGACTGGTGCCGGGTCCAGTTTGTCATTTATATGAATGATTTAGATGAGAATACGGAAGGCATGGTTAGTAAGTTTGTGAACAACACCAGAATTGGTGCTATAGGGGACAGTGAAGAAATTACGAAGAGAGCTTGATCAATTGGGACAATGGACTGAAGAGTGGCAGATGGAGTTTAATTTGGATAAATGTGAGGTAATGGAATTTGGTAAAACAAACAAGAGCAGTGCTTTTACAGTTAAAAGTAGGACCTTGGGTAGTGTTGTAGAATAGAGAGACCTAGAGATTTTCAGATGCACAGTTCTTTGAAGTTCTTGTCACATATAGGCAGGGTGGTTAAAAAGGTGTTTAGCACACTTGTTGTCATTGCTCAGATCTTTGAGTATAGGGGTTGGGATGTTATGTTGAGGTTGTACAAAGACGTTGGTGAGGCCTCTTCTGAAGTATTGTGTCCAGTTCTGGTGACGCTGTTATAGGAAGGATATTATTAAGCTGGAGAGGGTTCAGAAGAGATTTACTAGAATATTGCTGGGAATGAACATCGTGAGTTATAAGGAGAGGCTGGACAGGCTGGGACTTTTTTCACTGGAGCGTGGGAGGTAGAGGGGTGATCTTATCGATGTTTATAAAATCATGAGGAGTATAGATGAGGTGAATGGCAGGTGTCTTTTCCCTAAGGTGAGAAATGAAAGACTTAAAAAGACATGAGGGGCAGTTTTTTCACACATGTGCAGAATGAACTTCCAGAGGAGGTAGTGTATGTGGGCACAGTTACATCCTTTAAAAGACATTTGGATAAGTACATGAGTAACAAATGTTTGGAGGGATATGGGCCAAACACAGGCAGATGGGATTGGTTAGTTTGGGATTATGGTTGGCATGGACTGGTTGGACCAAAGGATCTGTTTCTATGCTGTATAACTCTCTTACTCTATGAGATGGAGTTGAAAATTCTTCTCGTTTATCCGGCAGTAGGTAACAGCCGCATGTTTTTTCAAAAGTACTTTGAATGACTATTTTCCCATTTCGGTTGTTGCTTCATTGGTTGCAGCTTACTAAATACTGATTTTTGATGGGAAGTTTTTTGTATCTTCTTGGAGTGTTTTAATTTTTGTTTGTTGCTTGAGATTCCCTTACAGTTCATTTGTGATTAGTTGCAATTTAGAATCATAGAGTCATACAGTCATACAGCATGGAAACAGACCCTTCAGTCCAACTTGTCTGTACTAACTAGACATACCAATCTGGCCTTATTTCCATTTGCCCACATATGGCCTATATCCCTCTAAACCCTTCCTATTCAAGTATTCCTGGCAATTATGGATAGGCAGCAAATGATGGTATTGCCAGTGATTCCCATATCCCATGAAAAAATAAATGTAAAGAATATCGTTTATTTCAAAGATGTTTGGATAAAAAGTTGAATTGATGTTTTATACAAATGAACAAATGCTAGCTCTAGGCCCTGCTGTCAGAAGGTCATTAGAGTCTTGGAGTCATACAGTATGGAAATAGACGCTTCGACCCAACTAGACCATGCCAACCATGTTCCAAACCAAACTAGTCCCACTTGCCTGCGTTTGGCCCATATCCCTCCAAATGTTTTCTATTCATGTATTTATCCGAATGTCTTTTAAATGTTGTAACTGTACCTGCATCCACCAAATCACAAAACTTAATATTAAGTATCTATAGCTGTCATGCAAAAATGGTTTTGGACTGAACACAATGAAAAAGATCCTGAAGAAAGATACAATGGTGAATAATTGCTAATTTGCAGATTTTTCAGTAAATTATTGTTGGAAATATGTTGACATCGCATAGGAATGCGTGCATAAATTCTTGCATGATTGGTGAGACGGTTAGTGGTGATGATTGACCAAAGATGTTATAACTACTGCTGTTGTTGGGGACAGGGCCATTACAAGAGTATTTGCTTCCCTCAATGAACTTTCAGCCTGGTGCATGTATGCATGCACATGTGCACACACACAATTAACTTCCTAAAATGAATTACTCATCCATGCCCTTTCTTTGCCTCAGTTTCAGCCTCCTGTTGTAGGACCAAGTTCCCTTGATACTGCTAACTTCACACCTGTGACAAGACCTCAACAACCACATCAGCATGAGATCACCTACAGAAGTTTGTGATTGTAGAGATCGTAGAAAAACGTAGAAAAGGCATATCTAATTAATTGGTAATAGGGTTTTTAAAAAAGGCCAATACAATATAAAAACCAATAGGAAGATTGTAATCAGAAACTGTGTGAGAGAGAAATGCTGCTTACAAAATTCGGGCAGCTTTGCTGGTTTCTCATCAGCTTTTAGTTTTGTTTCTTTAAGAATCTGACAGCTATTTTGATGCAACCTTCCAAATCCTTCCTCCCTAGGTGAGAAGCAAGCAGAAATAACTGCTCTAGACAAAGAATAAATGGTTGACAGCAGCACACAGCCTTTGAATTATATGTTCAGAGGAACGATTGGCTGCCTGGGACAGTGTAAGTGAATGGGGACTCATGGGTCAACACGAGAGGGGAAACTGATAGGGAGTGATGGGTTAATCGGTAGCTTGGGACCGGGGTAAATGATCTGAAGGGAGAGCCAAAAAATAATTCAACCAAAAAAGATCCTAAGATATCTAAAACTGTTTAGAGCTATTGAGGTATTTTAAAGTACAGTCACTGTTGCAGGAAATGTGCCAGCTATTTTGTACACATTAATGTCCCACAAATAGAAATGTGATAATTACAGAATTTATTTTAGTGATGATGGTTGAGGAATAGATGTTTTTTTGGGAACTGGAGTAAACTTTTTTGCTTTACATCCACCTGATAGGGAACCCAACTCCCCTGAAAGAACGTACCACTAACGGTACAGTATTCCATCAGTGCAACATTGGATAGTCAACCTAGATTTTTTTTTTCTCAAATCACTGCAGTGGAACTTAAATGCGCAAACCTCTGACTCTGGGGTGAAATTCCTACCAAATGATTTGTGGATGAAAGGAAAAGAAAGAATCAAGGGTAACACTGGAGAGAGTGATACAGCAATTGTGAGAGAGCTAAAAGGTGCATTGGCAATGGAGTTGGGCATTACTTGACTATCGGAATAGTACAATTGGTTCTCCTGTCTTCACCTGCAAGTTAGTTGTAAATTTGAAAGAGATTCACCTTTCATAGAACACTTTGTAGTGCACCCCAGGATTTTAAATTCTAGAGACTTAATACGACCTGTGTACCAAACATGAACACTAAATTTGCTTATTCAATAGATGCTTATTTTGTGTGTAAAAAATGGATGATACAACACTTAATTTTTGCTGAAACACTTTTAATAGTTTTACTATTTTTGTTTACATTTCGACAGGATTCTCAAAACCACTTATTGTGTGTGTTTGTTGAGGTTTGTAACAATAAAAGGATATTGTATATTGTATGGTATTGTTGATTTAGGAAAGGGAAATCATGTTGACAAATCTATTAGAATTTTTGAAAAATGAGAGGGAACCAGTGGATCTGGTTTACTTGGATCTTCAGAAAGCGTTCGATTAGGCATCATGTAACAGATTAGCACGTAAAATTAGAGCGCATGGCACCAGAGCTAGACTATTGTCATGGATAGAGAACTGGTTGACTGACAGGAAACACAGAGTAAGAATAAACAGATTATTTTCTGAGTGCCAGTCAGTGATCAATGGGGTACCTCAGGAATCAGTGCTTGGACCTCAGCTACTCACAATATATATTAATAATTTAGATAAGCATATTACATTTTAATATTTCCAAGTTTGCAAATAACACTAAGCTGGGTGCGTGAACTTTGAGGAAAATGCTTCAGTGTGGTTTGGAAAAGTTGAGTGAGACAGCTAAGGCATGGCACACGAAGTGATTAAATGTGATTAAATCTTGAGATTATTGACTTTGAAAACAAAACCAGCATGCACATTATTATCCGACTGATGATAAATTTGTAAATCTATGATACCTGGGTATCCTGATGCATCAGTTGCTGAAAGTGAGCATTCAGGTGCAGCAGGTGTTGAAGAAGGCAATAGCGATAGGATTTGCAGACAGGAGCAGGGATATCTTGCTGCAGTTCTACAGGGCTTTGGTGAGATCATTCCTGGAGTTCAAGAAGGAAATAGATAGGGCTAAAGGGGTCAAAAAGTATGGAGCAAAGAAGAAATAGGACACTGTGTTGGATGAACAGCATAATCATATTTAATGGGAGAGCAGACTTGAAGGGCTGCATGGCCTACTGCTGTTTACATTTTCTGTGGTTTTTTTTGTGCTGGATATTCAGTTTTGAGACTTGTAATCCACTTCTTAATTCTTTTAATGTCAGTAAGTTTCACATATAACATTTCTAGTATTGCAATCAGAACATTTACTGTCAAAATATACAGCACCTTCAGAGAGCAAACATTAAAAGTTTTATTACTTTAGGTAATGCAAGGGCAAGATTGTCAGGCAAAGTGATCTAGTTCCAATTTATTGCTCATTTTTTTACTTCCAATAAAATGTGTAACAAGCACCAGAATATGATTGTTCATTAAATATAGTTGAGGCCATGTGGAATGAACAGTGTAAAAATAGTGTATCACCATTTGGTATGAAAATGCAAATTTGAAGAAAATATATCTAAAATTTCTAAGTTATATTTGAACAAAAAAATCAGCAACAAAGTAATAGCAAACACTGAAGAATAAAAGTAGTGACGTTGAACAATAACATAATTGGTAAATAAGAAGTAGTTAGTGTGAGTACTATTGTTGTAAAATATAAACTTAGGTGTGTTAAAAGCATGGAATATAGTATCTTTGAAATAAAGGGACTGTTCAGTACAGTCTTAAATTAGTCTTATCCAATGTTTCAGAATCATTTATTTAAAAAAAAACATTTAAAGTTTCAGACACAGCAGGTGACAGTATAAGTAAGTACAAAGTTATTAAATAAAGAGCAGTTATCTGACCCAAGATGTCAGGGCTGTAGACAAGGGTTTTGTTTGTCATTACATGGTACATGTTTTACAGAAATCTCAGGGGAACACAGAGAGACAAAAAATTCACCTTTTCTGTGCCAAAACATTTTAATTATATCTTCTTTCAAGTACAGCGGTTCAGTTACCAAGGAGCTGACATTGATTCATGTGTTGATAAAGCTGCAAACACTGGAAATGAGATTAACAAAGATTTTGAGGAAAGGGTGACAGCTAATTTTGCACAGTAGTCTGCTTCTAATTCAGTGTAGTGTAATGATAGAATTTTAGACTGATCATGTTTCAGATATCTTGTGTCTGGCAGAGAAGATTCATTTTTTTATTCTAGTATTGAAAACTGGTAACTTTTCAACTTATTGACATTGCATAGGATGTTGCTTTATTACATGTGAGACATTTTTGAATTGTTTTAACTATTTAGGCAGATTTTAACCTAGCATTGTAATCTAGAATTATTAACATTACATATAATGTGGTTGCTTTTATACAGTACTATGGCTTATGTTGTTTCTAAAATAGTTTCTATTACTTTTAAATTTATCATTAAAAAAATTTTTCAGTGTTATGAAATAAATATTGGATTAGATTATGTTAACATGGTATATGTTGATAATAAGACTATTTCACCTGAATAGACAGTAAGTCATACTTTATTATGCCTTAGCAAGAACAAAATGTTGTTGGAATAAGGATTTAACATAATTTCATAATATATGTAGTAAAACAGTGAACATATTTTCGTTGCTAGGGACAGACATTCAATGTTTTATTCAGACTTGTTCAGGTTCCTTTTGTTTCCTTCATAGTCATCATTTGCAGCAAGGGGGTCTTGAATTTTCTCTGCACTTCGTTCCCCATCTTCATTTGCACGCAGCTGACAGTTTCTTTCGCGTTTCTTTGTTTGTTAAATTTTCTTTTTATCCACCCTCCTCTCCATCTGCTTTCTCTTTTGTTTGTTTGAGCCTTCTCTCATCCCAACTTGATAATGAGGAATGCAGTGTGACCCTGACCTCTATCAGCCCAGGCCTGACCCATTGACCCCACTACATAGCCTTTGACCTTCTGTTTGACAGCTTGATTAATTACCCTATGTTATGATTTATGAGTAACCGGTATGTTAAAATAATGGACAACAGGTGGTCCACCAGAAACTTTTGCAGACATGTTTTTCTTTTCCTACCCTGCTTGATGAGATAGTCAAAGTAGGAATCTTGCAAACACATCGAAACAATGTGAATTTGGCAGTAAGGGAACATTTATACACATTTGGACATAACTCTGGTATTCAGATGTCCATAACTAGGGCGCAGCCAAGAAGAGGATTTCACAAAGTGTTGGCAGGGTGCATTTGCCAAAATGCATACTCAGGCAAAGTACAAAGGAGAGACAACTAACATTTCAGACCTTTCAAGTCTCAGGTCACGTCTTGAGATAATTGCTCAAATAAAGGAGAGGGTTTTTTTTAAGCTAAGCTGCATCTCTAACAGCTATTTAATACTTCATTGCTGACTTATAATTGGTTTCAGTAGTCTTAACTTATCATTACATTGAGGGTGTCACAATATTTAAACATATCTCTTGGCAAAGGAAGTTGGAATATTTACAGTATATCAATAAAAGGCTAAGTGGACAATCTCAAGAGTCCAATCTGTATACCTTTCGGTGTCTGAACATTTTAATGCACTCTTCTTCAGGGATTCACCCTTATTTTGTCATGAACAATCTAAACAGAATGCTGAATTTGGTTAACTAGATTGATAAACAAAAAGCTCCAGAAAATGATATGTTTTTAATATAAACTCACAGAACAAAAGGGGATTCCTGTTTAGCCTCCGACCTTTTGGTCACATGGGGCATAGCACACTGGTAGATTAATATTCAGAGTTAGATGTTTTCTGCTGATTATTCATTCACAGAATCAAGAAAAATTTTAAAACAGCCCAATCACAACAAGTATTTCAGATTTCTACTTACCTTATATTGGCTGACCATACTCAGGATTTGATTGCAGATACAAGTAACTCTTAACATGTGTTTTCAAAATCTAACAGTATATATATATATATATATATATATAAACTCACTAGATTTAGAAATATTGGCACTGACTTTCCACTTGCCAGACAGTTGTTGTTCCAGCAAAGATAATAGTTGCACATGGGAACCCTGTGAAATCCAGCATAGCACACACTGAAGGAATTGCATAGGGTATTGACAATTCCGCTGGGTGATTTCTCAACACCTGGAACTCTGAGAGTCTCCATTTAAATTGAAATTGGAAAGTTCTGATGAAGTTAGGTAAATACTTGCCCAGAACAGATAAGACTATTAAATGCAGAGACTACCCCCTGAGTATTACTCAACTGACCCAATGCTCACTCACCCCATCAACTGCACCCACCCCAGACCCTGACCTGACATCCTTGGGACCCAATCCATCTTCACCCACTCTGGACCCGAGCCTTGCTTCCTTTGTTCCTGATCCAGTTTCCCTTTTCCTCGCTCTGGACTTGATCCCCCTACCCCACTCCAGAACCTACTCTCTTTCATCTGCTTTGATTGAATGCCCCTCCCTCCATCCCATTCCATACCCAACCTCGTTCTCCTGCTCTGGACCCGATGCCCCTTTTCCCCACTCTGTCTTGACTATTCCCGTCCTTCACCCCACACCCACTCCTGTTCTGATCCTGACCCCCACCTCCAACCCTCAGGTGAAGAAAGACCATCCCCCTTCAACCATTCTCCCCTTTCATCACTCTGGACTCGTTCCCCTTACCTTCTCTTTCCCCATTCTAGACCTGATCTGCCTGCAGATCCCTCCCCAACATCCAGGACCTGGTGCCCCATTCATGCACACTGCAGATGACCCCCTCCAGCTACCCACCCTCTCCCGCTCTACAGGATGTGTTTTCTCCCATCCATCCTGAGCTACCTAGACACTGCATCAATTAACTTGACACTTTGCATCTGGCAAGCTATCCAGGTACCTTCCTCCTACCCAGCTGACACCCTATTTACTTGTCACGTAACAGACTTTGCACCCTACTTACCTGGCATCATACCCAGCTTGCACTTAACTGAACACTGTTGCACTAGCCAGCTGACAGTATGCTTACCTGGCACCCTTGCCCTACCCTATCTATTATGATTTCTGTCAAGCCAGATATCAGTCTTGGCTTTGACTTGATCAAGACTAACGCCAGCTGGATTCTAACACTTGGTCATCTGGACTGGTGCTTACAGTTTTGGTCTTCTTATCTAATGAAGGATATATTTGCCATTAAGACAGTTCAATAGAACTTCACTAGACTGGTCCCTGGGCTTGTGCAATTGTCTTATAAGGAGAGATTGAGGAAATTTAGTCTACATTTCTAGAGTTTCAAAGATGAGAAGCAATTGTGTTGCAGCTTACAAAATTCGTACAAGGTTGTTGTAAATAAGATGTTTCTCCTGGTTGCTGAGTCTAGAACAAGATGACATAATCTCAGAATAAAGGATAGGCTGTGTAAGTCTGAGATGTGGAGTAATTTCTTCACTCAGAGAATGGTGAATTGTTAGAATTCAAGCATCTCCACACTTGACTTTAAGATGGAGGAAAATTGATTGATGAAGCAAGCTGAGGTGGTTGTGTTGAGAAGAGTGCCCTGAAGAACTCCTGCAGCAATGTCCTAAGGCTTGGATGGTTGGCCCCCAACAACCACAATTATCTTCCTTTTTAAACCGCATTCATGGGATGTTGGCAGTGCTGACAATGTCAACATTTATTCATCCGTTTGAAATTTTGTTTTCGAGAGTGATAGCAAACCA
Source organism: Rhincodon typus (assembly GCF_021869965.1). Lineage (NCBI taxonomy): Eukaryota > Metazoa > Chordata > Chondrichthyes > Orectolobiformes > Rhincodontidae > Rhincodon > Rhincodon typus. Next base: position 83,316,668 of record NC_063334.1, read on the forward strand.
GTAGATACGATTCCAGCCATGGGCTAATGCTGATCATTCAACAAGTAAAGGTTTTGTTGTTTTGAGAGCGTCTCAACATTACGGTCTGTGATTTTTACCTTTCTCCTATGGTATGAAAGCTATTTGTCTGGCTGAAAGAGTTAATTGAATGTGATCAGAAAACTATTTGATTTAATTTACTGGTTTCATCTTTAGCTTCAATGATAAATTAATTACACAAACTCAATGATTCTGTGAAATGAGTACAAAGAGAACCCTGATATTTTATCCCATAAGTTTATATATTCATAATAGACATACCAGAATGTCAGGATGTAAAAGACTGAATTCAGTCTTTCTATCTTTTCTATGTATTTATCACACATACACTGTGTGTTTTCAGGACGGGATCATGTTACGTAGGTCAAATAAATAGCCCACCACTTAACACGATGATCTACAGACTCACACCTATAATAAACTGTGTGCCAAAATTAGCAACCTGTCTGTCATATTTAAATGAATAACTAAAGGTCAGTTAGACTTGTTAATAAGCTCATTGACCTGGCTAGTAGGCTGCCCAAACCACAATATGATTGGCATGAGCAGTGGGAGTGGAACACCTGGTTTTCGTGAAAGATTTTAAAAGGATAGGAAGAGTTGTGTCCTTTGTGCATTGGTGGCATCTCCTCCTGGAAGACAGTACAGCTCCTTGAAGATAGAACTGCCCGCTTTCCCTTCCTTTAAGAATATTTTCAAAAGAAAACAGGACTCATTTCAAAGGGTAGAATGTGTCCTTTACGCATTGGAGCGCCCCTCCCAAAGATAGTATCCACCCTTCCTTGCAACTCACCTGATCTCCAAAGCTCACTTCCCCCCAGCTCCCTGCATACCACAGGTGGCCAAACCTTCCCTGCCCAATCTCCCAACATACCCCACTGCAGGATCTATTGTGTCTCTTTCATAGGACTCATTGAAGTTCAGGCAGCACCACTTCCAAGCTGTTGCTGCAGCTGGGACCAGCAAAGCTTGTGTCCAATCAAATTGACTGCTCCAGAGTACACAGAAGTTCTACTCCCTATCAATTTATCCTGCTTGTACTACATGACAGTTGAGTTGAATTTCTTCTCGATTTGTATCAGTCATATGTGAATCTTTCTTTAATAGTATTCAGATTAAATATTTTACATTTACTGTGGTAATATATTGATTGATATGAAGTAATTTTAATGAAATTTGGAGACAGTCAAACTATTCAGCTGATTTGATCAATAACAAGTTGTGTTTTCACAGAATTGTGTTTATCATGGAAAATGGACTTTGTTGTATTGAACTTGTCTTAGAAGTGGAGCACTCTTTCGTTGAAGATAGCCATATGAGAATTTCATAAAGATGCGTTGAGGTATCACAGTCCCCAATAAAATTTAGCTTGAAAACTCATCAGTAAAGAACTGCAGTTTTAATGTTTGGTACTATCTGAATATTTAATGTGTTTCCAATAAATTTCTATTTGTTATTTTAACTAAGATGTTAAATAAGTGGATCAATGATTCTACAAAAATACTAGAGAAGAGAATTTGAGATAAGCTCATTCGAATTTTGAGGAAAATTACTGAACATCTGAAGTTATCAGAAATTTATTGGAATTACTTTCAGTAATGTTCATCTTCATATCTACTTGCCAGTATAACCCAAATTGTCATAATTTGAAACAGGATGTACAGTGAAACATTATTATGGCAATGCACTGAGCACAGTACCTCTTTCTAGACATCAGTACGTTCAATTTGTTATGCTTTCTATTTTGTGCAAGTTATGCCTCACAAAATTTTCAATTGTTCATTGGCTTTCATGTTCTATATAAACCTTTAAGCCAGGATTGTGTATTCCTGAAGAAAATCTTTGTATGAATTATGGAGCTTTTTGTCTTTTTGACATACATTCACAGAATGTGGATGTTGCTGTATTGTCTACCTTTCCTTGCTCTTGAGAAGGCAATAGTAAGCTGCCAACTTGAATTTCTGCAGTCCATGTGGATGTTGCTACATTCACCTAGTTGTTAGGGAGAGAGTTTTAGTATTTTAACCCAGTGATTGTGAGAGAATGACAATATGGTGCCAAGTTCAGGATGATGTATGTTCAGAGGGGAATTTGTAGGTAGGAGTGTTCCCATGTATCTGCTGCCTTTGTCCACCTAGGTGATGGAGTTCACACATTTGGAAGATGCTATCTAAGGAGCCTTGATAAGTTGTTGCAATGTATCTTTATAGATGATACATGATGCACAGGAATATAAGATGTATCTGTAGAACCTGTTTCGAATAGTATATTGCTCTACATACCAGCTGAGCTCCTTTTCTACATTGATCTTGATTTTAATTTTCACTACCAAAATATATAATTGATTGTGGGATTTAAAGTTAGATTTCTTCACTTTTATATTTGGTGAGTAAGACGTTTATGTCAATAAGCATTTCATTTCCACATGAATTATGACAAATCTTGGATTGGAAGTCTGTAAAAACTGACTTACATTGGAGGACAATTCAATATGCTCCCTGTAATGCTAATTTTATTGCAAAGCAATGAAACAAATGTGCATTCCTATTTTTAAATGCTTCCTTAATCATATAAAAAGATATTTGGAAAAATGTTGAATGTTAGAATCTGTTAGAGAGTGCAACATGTAGTTTAATTTCTCGAGTGCATAATGAAGTAGTGTACCTAATACTATGATTTGATATTTCAAGCTGCACAAAGATCCTTTGGGTCAGATCTTCCTCCTTTCACCAATAGATTCCCAGAATTGGGTAATTTCCAAATGGGTTTAAAGTTGCTGTCCCTGGTGTTTACAACTGCGCCTTAAGAAGATGAATGGATTCTATTCTGTAAAGGATAGACAACCAGGGATTCAGACTGTTGTATGTGCTGCAATGCCACCATCATCTCCCTTTTTCATTGTTTCTAAGGGCGTACTTGGTCTACAGTCGTAGTGAAAAGCCATTAGTGAGTCTAAATGAGGAGAAGCTCTTACAATAAACTGCATATCAATTAAGGCATGATAGTAATTAGCTACATGTTACATTAGTAAGACGTGTTACTAAGAGTTTTGAAGACCTATAGATATAGGTCTGTATTGAAATGAAAGACGTATATTAATTGAGCACTTCTCATGGCCACTGCATGCCTCAAAGCATTTTACAGCCAATTGAAGTACTTTTGAAGTGTGATCACTGTTGTACTGTTGGAAATCCTGCAGAAAATTTGCATGTAGTGTAACCCACAATTAGCAATGTGATAGCAATAATACAAGACAACCTGTTTTAAGTGTTATAGATAAATATTGTCTGGATATCAGGTAGAAATTCCCTGTTCTTCCTTGAAGTAGTTCCATGAGATTTTTTATACACGTCCAGGTAAGTACAGGATCTCAGTTTAACATCTCATCTAAGAGACAGCACTTAGAATAATGCAGTGCTCCATTAATACTCTACTGAAGAGACAGCTTTGATTTTAGTGCCCAAACTCGATAGTGGAACTTGGACCCAGAATCTTGTGGTTCAGAGAAAACTGCTTCCAACTGAGACATAGGTGACCTTCAGAAAATCAAGTTTGTTTGTGAGACTACACCCTCGAAAATCTTTGTTGACAATATTATCAACTCAGTACTAAATTCCTCCCCACTAATTAATACATTAACATTTTAAACCTGTCCTTTCCCTGGAGGGGATTGTCATCCAATAGTCCCAGGGTACCACTAAGGAGGCAGACCACTCTTTCCACACACAATGCAATCAGAGCTTCTGGACTGGATATTTGGTACATGTACTACTGCTGGTTAGGTCTCATTTGCTGCAGGATGAGGCCCAGAAGTGGCCTAACCTACTTAAGTGACTACTTAATAACTTAATAACTTAATAACTTTGGTTGGTCTGTGAGTAGGTGGATTGCTCAACTTCTCCCCTGCCACTGGCAATGTTATGGCGGGGCAGACAGGTAGGCTTCATGCAATCATTGCTTCTATAGCATTTTGCTGCCCTTCTCCTCATCTGCTAACGAGCCGCCAGGGCTGGATGGTAAAGTCCAGCCCTGTGAGTGAATAATTTATACTGCCATCATATGCAGTCTTGATGAGACTATACCTGGAGTACCTTGGACATAATCTTCATAGACTCTGAATCACGTGGTCAATTGTGAGTCTATTGGGAAATTATGGTGAGATCAGAAAAATTAGATTTTTCAACATCGAGAACGAAAGTCCAATTTTCCATCCAATGTTTTAGTGGCAAGTCAAGAATCTCATTAGTAAGAGGTAATAAGCCTATTTGCATGCATTTACATATCATTATTATCTTTTTTTGTCTCATTTATATGCTACTTGCTTTTCTCCCCTGTGGTGAAGTGAAACCAGATGGCAACAATTCCTGACATGAAAGTCAGGGCAGGTACCTGGTAGTTCCGGCTCAATACGTGCTCCGCCAGGGTTCCACCTTGGCACAGTTCACATCAGACATGCACCAGCCTCACCACATCATCATGGCACACATGCAATACCGTTCCATTTTAGTACTGTACTTTGGAGCTCACAAACACCTTTCTTTATAATGTTGCTGCCAGGCTGCTTGCGCAAAAGATCAGAAACCTATCTCATGCATTGGAGCAGAGTACATGTCAAGACTCTTTGTTTTCTTAGCGCTCAGTCATTTCATGCCTACTTGGCTGTTCAACGTATTTTTGCCTTATCATTTTGCACTTTGTTGCCTCATTTAGAACTTGCAGTTTCACAGTACTTCTGTCTTGCCTTGCCTTTTAGTACAGATACAAAGCTGGACAGCTTCTCAATTTGCCATCTGTAATAAGGCAAGGAAGTAGGCATGTAAGACACCTTGTGCTAGCAGCTTATGAGGCAGTATGGTGGATCAGTGGTTAGCACTGCTGCCTCACAGTACCAGGGACCTGGGCTCAATTCCAGCCTTGGGTGACTGTCTGTGTGGAGTTCTCTCCATGTCTGCGTTGGTTTCCACCGAGTCCACTGGTTTCCTCCTACAGTCTAAAGATATATAGGTCTGGTGAATTGGCCATGCTAAATTGTCCATAGTGTCAAGGGATGTGTATGGCAAATGTGGGGTTACAGGGATAGGGTAGGGGGCTGGGTCTCGGTGGGATAGTCTTTGGAGGGTTGATGCAGACTCATTGGACCAGTAGGCCTCTTTTCTGCACCGTGAGGATTCTATGATTCTGTGATTCAAATGTCTTTCAAAAAACGGGCTGTGATGGGAAGCAGTGTCAGAGACAGTGTCAGAGACAGTTGTCGGAAGTGAGAGTCAGTTGTGGGAATTGGAGACAGCATGCTGCAGTGCAGAGGGGTCCATTAATTGTGCAGGGTTAGGGCAACAAAGAGTATGAGTGTGAGAGACAATAGTGCATTGGAGGACATGGGTTACTATGGGGAAGGGGAATCATCAATGGAGACCACCTTTATGGCTTTATGGGAGACAGTGCCTTATGATAGTTGGCATGACTAAGAATTGCCTTGTAAAGAGTTAATACTACTGAAGAGGAGGTGCTAGAAGTCTTAAAATGCATTAAGGTAGAATAAATCCCTGGGATCTGATCAGGTGTTTCCCAGAACTTTGGGAGATGCGAGGGAAGAGATTGCTGGGCCCCTTGCTGAGGTATTTGTATCATCGATAGCCACTGATGAGGTGCCAGAAGACTGGAGGTTGGCTAATGTAGTGCCATTATTGAAGAAAGGCTCTAAGGAAAAGCCAGCGAACTATAAACGAGAGAGCCTTATGTCAGTGGTGGGTAAGTTGTTGGGGTGGATTCTGAGGGACGGGATTTCCATGCATTTGGAAAGGGAAGGACTGATTAGGGTTAGTCAACATGGCTTTGTGTGTGGGAAATCATGTCTCATTAACATAATTAAGTTCTTTGAAAAAGTGACAAGGAGATTGATGAAGGCCGAGAGGTAGACATGATCTATATGGTCTTGAGTAAAGCGGGTGACAAGGTTCTGCAGGTGGACTGGTTAGTAAGGTTAAATCACGTGGGATCCAGAGGGAGCGAGCCAATTCGATACAAAATTGGCTTGAAAGTAGGAGACAGAGTGTGGTGGTGCAGTGTTGTTGTTTGGACTGGTGGCATGTGACCAGTAGTATGTCACAAGGATCAGTGCTAGGTCCACTGCTTTTCATGATTTGTATAAATGATATGGATATTAATATAGGAGGTATGGTTAATAAGTTCGTAGATGATACCAAAATAGGTGGTGTAGTTGACAGTGAAGAAGATTATTTTAGAGTACAATGGATGGGTCAATGGTCTGAGGAGTGGCAGATAGAGTTTAATTCAGATAAATATGAGGTATTGCATATTTTTAAGGCAAACTAGGGCAGGATTTATTCAGTTGACGTTAAGGCCCTGGGCAGTGTTGCCGATCAAAGAAACCATGGGGTGCAGGTGCATAGATCCAGAAAGTGGAGTTGCGGGTAGACAGGGTGGTGAAGAAGGCATTTGGCACACTTACCTTCATTCGTCTGAGCATTGAGTATGGGAGTGGAGATGTCATGTTGCGGCTGTACAGGAAATTAGTTGGTCACAGGAATACTGAGTGCAATTCTGGTCACCCTTCTATAGGAAGGATGTTGTAAAATTTGAGAGGGTGCAGAAAAAATTTATAAGGATGTTGTGGGACTGGAGGGTTTAAGCTACAGGGAGAGGCTGAATAGGCTGGGGCTTTTTTTCCTGGAGTGACAGAGGCTGAGGAGTGACCTGATAGAGGTCTATAAAATTATGAGGGATATGGATAAGATGAACAGCCAAGGTCTTTTTCCTAGGGTGGGAAAGTCCAAAACTAGAGGACATAGGTTTAAGTCGAGAGGAGAAAGGTTTAAAAAGGACTTGAGGGGTAACTTTCTCATGCAGACTGTGGTGCGTGTATGGAATGAACTACCAGAGGAAGTGATGGAAGTGGGTGCAATTGCAACATTTGAAAGGCATCTGGATGTGTATATGAATAGGGAGGGTTTGGAGGGATATGGGCCATATGCTTGCAAATGGGACGAGGCCAGATTGGGATGTCTGGTTGGTGCAGATGATTTGGATTGAAGGGTCTGTTTCCATGCTGCCTGACTCTATGATTCTATAAGCTGTAGGACCAGGGGTCCGGAGTTAATGTTGGGAGACAAGGAATTAAAGAATGGGTTGGATGGGAACATGTAGAAGTGAAGTCTAATGAGGTCGAGAAAGGCATAAGAATAAAGGCAAACATAAATGTTTGTGGGGTCATCTAGATTAACAAATTGAGGCTCTAATTCACTCTGCAAAGTCTGACCTGTGTTGCCTTCCATCCTCATCCAAATGTACAGTGTAATTGAAAAATGGCTGCTACTACATCTGGAGTGGACATTGTAAGTGCTTGTTTTTTTGTTTCTGTCTGAGAATGCAGCTCCACTTGTGAGTAATGTGAGGCCCTTTCAAAAGGTAGTTATATTAATTATGCACTTCCATATACAGGTTTAAGATATCTGTAATCTGCATATGGCTCAGAGCTGATTTCCTTTCACTTTGAACTGCATTTGCCAACATGCTGTTATCTGCTCTGATGCCTTTCTTGGGTGATGCAGGAGAGTAGGGGGTGGGGTGGTCAATGTTTCAATAATTCTACTGCACTTAAAAGCTCCTACTGTATTTAGGCCACATAACTTGTGCTCCATATATCAGAATAAGATACACAATATGAAAGGTGCATGTAGAGCTATTCCATGGCTCTCCTTTTATATTCCACAATTTCACTGTATTGAGGACTATACTGAACAATTATAAGTGTGTGATGGTGACGCTGACTGAGGTTTCTGCCAGGTAGCCTGGAGGCTGCTGTGATGTCTACATGCTTGAGAATGTTCACGTTCATGCTTCATTTTGAGGGCCAGATATCTTACAAGGATGGCTACTGGGAGATTATCCTCTGTATTGATGGCTGATAACTCCAGTATGCAACCTCTTGACTGGAGACGGCATATATACAATATAACGTGCATTCTTCTGCCAAGGCTATCATGGAGCAGATGATAGGCCTCCTGAAGATGATGTTCCAATATTTGGATCAGTCTAGAAGGTGTCTTGAAGTAGAGTTCAGAGTGATCTGCATAATCGTTGCATGCTATTCATCCACGACTGGAGCAGGCAAGATAGGGATGCAATGAACGCTGAAAAACTGGGAGATGGGAAGCAGTCTTCCAAGGAGGACGGTGAGGACGTTGAGGAGGAACATCACCTTCTTTATGGTAGAGCGTTGCAGTGTCAGGTACAACAAACCAGACAAAACTTAATTGATATCTAGTTCCATTAGGTGTGAGTTAGGTCAAGTGTTCACTTGTGTTTGTAAATTTGTCACTGTTCAAAAGGCAAGCAGCTCCAGTTTATTCTCAGAAGCAAATGCAGCTATTTTTGTTTGCTTTCCCTGTTGTTGAACAAAAATTAACATTTTCAACTGCTTGAATGTTTTCCAACATGTGATGTTCCTACGTTGAACAATGACAGAATGCCATGCTACGGTGGACATTAGGGAAAGAGAAATATTACAGCATTCTAATATGGTACGGCTTTAAGGATGGCTAAACTGTCTAACTTTGTTCTTGTAGTTGTTGTTACATTGAAGGTCAATCAGACAGATGATTATGTAAAGTAGCAATGGACTTATGCATATAAGGCTCTGTTTGCAATAAGGGATAAATTGAAGCAGTTGGGACTGTTCTCCTTGGAGAGAAGAAAGCTGAGAGGAGATTTGATAGAGATTTTCAAAATCATGAGCAGGCTGGATGGATTAGATGGGGAAAAGTTGTTCCTGCTTGTAAAATGAACAAGGACATGAGGGCATAAATTTAAAGTGATGTGCGATAGCAATAAAGCAAGGATGATGTGAGAAAAATCTTTTTCAGTCAGTGATTAGATAGGGTATGGAATGTATTGCCTGGAAATATGGTGGAGAGAGGTTCAATTAAGGCATTCAAGAGGGCATTGAATGATTATTTGAATAGAAATAGTGTGCAAAGGTATGGGGAATAAGCAAGAGATTGGCACTAGGTAAAGATGCTCATTCGAAGACCCAGTGCACTCAGGATGGGCCAAATAGCCTCCTTCTGCACCATAACAATTCTGTGATGAAGTGTCTTCAATGAAGTGTTGCCTATGCCTGCTATGTCCCCTCAGAAGATTTTATTTTCATTTCCCTGTCACTGTGTTTACTGTGTAGGGCTACTTCTGGCAGGCCTAGTGCACTTCTGGTCTTTAAGTATGGCCAGGTGGCATGAACCCCAGAAGCTCCTGAATGCGAGATAGTACAAGAGAGATGCCTTTGATGCTTTGTGGATACATAAGTAAGGTGAGCATCAGATAATTGCATGAGATAATTTGGTAGAGCTCATGGATAGAACCCCCCCACCGTGAAACTCCTGAAAATTAACACTTCAGCCAATTTTTGGTTAAGTTCAGCCCTTTTTAGTTTACTGAAGGAATGCTATAATTAGCTTCACTAGACTGACTCCTGGTATGAGGTGATTTGTAATTCAGAGAGATTGAATAAACTGTAACTGATTCCCTGGAATTGACAAGAATGAGAGGGGATTTCATTGAAACATATAAGCTGTTAAAGGACTTAATCAGGTAGATTGTAGAATGATGTTTCATCTGTTTGGGAGAGTAGAACTAGGAACTGCACTTATCAATGAAATAAGGAGGAATTATTGTGACTCAAAGGGTTGCAGATCTTTGGACTATTGTACTCCAGAAGGGTGCTTATTTATACGTCTATTTATTAAACTGATGAACATTAGAGATTCATGGATTTTTGGATACTAAGGGTATTAAGGAAGATGGGCATAGTATGCAAAGACAGAATTGAAGTAGGAGATCAGCCATGGTGATATTAAATAGTGCAAAAGGCTTGAATTTCTCAAATTTTGTATATGCTTAAATTCTATGATAACCTTATCTCTACTTATTTGTTGTAATGTTTCACTGAGGTAGCACACTGGAAATCAAGCCCTGCTAATCCCAGAGTTGTCACAAAGATTAAAAATTTTACCACATTATGCGAAATTCCCCACTTTACCTTTGTTTTGCACAGCCAGGTTTCTGTTCTTCATAAGAAATACTATCCATTGCAAATAAGTAGATTCCAGCTATAGATAAGTCATTATAAACCATGGATCCGCTCTCTACACACTGCATACGCACACACACGCATATACACACACATATAGACACAGAAAGACACAAAAATAAACTGAGTATTATGGGTGGAGGACTAGGAATGCAGTTCAATGGTCTTTGCCCGCAGGCTTCATTGAGTTGATCCTTTTTTGTTTGTTAGGACTTGTTCCTTCTTGATCTTCCTTCCCTAGGTACTTTCAATTAAGTGCAGAATGTACAGAGCTACTGTTTTACACTTCGGAAGTATCTAACTTATGGTTAAGATCCACAGCTGATATCAACTGATTAGGGGAAATAAATTGGCTTCATTCATATTTGAGATACCTCTTTTTCACAGAGAAGGGCAGCTTCTTCCTTTCTAGATACCTGATGGCTTTTGAACCCAAACGTACACACCCACAGCTACCTGGGAGCCAACCACATTGTTCCTGTCAGGCAGGAGATTAAAACTGGTCACCATTCCTGAAACTAATCAGCTATTTGTTGCCAGACAAATCTCCATTCATGCATGCACTTGTTGACTCCAGCTCATCTGCAACTAGATTTCACGTCAGTTGGGAAACTGAGACAAAAAAATGTAAATTCCTGACATTAAAGTTAGCAGGGTCTGAGGGAAACCTTTTCAGTTTCCTGACCTCAAAATAACCTATTGATGGACATGAACTAATATTAGGGCATTGATGCCTGTTTCTTTCCCTTTCGGTGAAGTGTCTTTGAATGTTTTTATCTGCACTGAAGAAGCTATGCACTATATTCTTGTTGAATCCAGGAAGCCAGAGTAAACCACTTGATATCAGTGGAGATAGGAAAAATACCATTTTCATTTTCGTGAAATCAGTGTTCTAAATCTAGATTGGTGTTGATTGACTTCCACAATTTTTCTAATTTCTGCTTTTTCTCATTTCTGGCTAGGATTGCACGTTAATACATCTGGTTGGAGAGCTCAGAATCAGCGTCAGAATCTCAGAAAGAGCTTACATTGTTGTAGTTATTCCAGATCATGATTTGCCACTTTTATACTATTGGATATTGGATTCATGGGAGTTGCACAATTCACTCTCTTGATGAAAGCCCTTAGAACCACTATCCATGTGCTTAGTGCTGGTGCATGATTCCTCTCTTTTGAAGAGCTAGGTTCTGATTTCCAAAATTTGCAATTTAAAAACAAAAGCTTGCTGAAGGATTAATAGTTGGCATATTTTTTTTATTGAAGATCTTGCTTTCAATGAAGTGTATTATAAAAGAAGAAGGAAAAGTGGTCCAAAAAATTATCTGCTGGAGGGACCAGAACAGCAGGAGATATTTATTTTGTTTCCTCATGGTGAATTAATTTATCTGCTCTAAATATTGTGTAGGTGTTCAAATATTTGGCTGGTCAAAACAAATTTACCAGGATTTTCTGCCTTGAGACATTTTAGTTGTGGCATTTTGTTATAGCATTTTTACTTGTGTCATTTAATCCTGACAGGGTCAGTTCCTCTATCTAATAGTCGGGGTGAATAGCTTCACCAGACATGGTTCTACCAGCCGCAGCTCAATGTGGCTAGAGACATGAAAGGTGGTTGCAAAGTAAACAGAAGTTTTTATTTTAGAGGGTGCCTTAGTATATGTGCTCAACAAACTTAGCCAAGGTACAGAATGCCAGTTGTTTGTATGTTCTTTTTCATTTAAATGGTAGAAGCTAGCATAACTTCACTGGATGATCTAGGCTACAATCTTAGGGGAGATACTGATGCTGTCTCGTGTGTTCTTCACTCTCCACAATTTTTTATTGAAATCAAGGTTCCTTTCAGTAGCTTCCACTCTACTTATTCATTCTCACAGTCTTAGATTGTGGAACTCCATGTTTTATACAATATTCATTTTTTAAAAAAAATCAAGCTTAGTTTTATTTAATTAATACTTGGTATACTTTGTCTTTATGTCAATTCTGTTTTTCTCTGCAGTAACCCGTACTGCAGAATGGCCATATTGCTTGCTCCTTCACCTGGGTTTTCATGAAGGGAGTCTGGTGAATAGTATTTAACAACGATCAGGAATGTAGTTATTTCAGATTATTACATATTGTAGCTGTATTTTCATTTCTGAAAAATATATTTGACCATTCCGTTACATATCATTTGTCTTTAAGGTGGTGCTATTGATTTACAGAATCTATTTTAATAGTAAGGGGCTACAAATATTTTATAATATATTGTACCTTCTGAAATGATAGGATGATGACATTTGCTCTGCTCCTCTTATCTAAAGTCAAATTACTTAAATGTTAAAATTTCGATCTTGCTATTGCTTTTGAAAAGGAAAGTAATTGTAAACATATCATGTACAATATGGACTGGCTTGGATTTCTGGATCCAAATCCAGCCATTTGGATGATACGCAGGTCAGGAAGCTGAATGCCAGTGGTGAAGCACTCGGGGAGAACATTTTTGAATGTTGTCAATCAAGAGGCCACCTCTGATGCCCAGTCCAGTTAAAACATGGTGGCTGAATTTCATAACTAAGAGATGCAACTAGAGCCCCCCCAGATTTTGGTGACTGGATCTCTGTGGGAGAGGTAGCTGCTGTCCAGAATGGCCTGCTGCAGTCATTACTGCAGCGTCTAGATGAGGAGGAAATTAAATAAGGCATATCTCCATCCCATGGGCTTAAGCCTAAATGGGAAACCTCCAGGCAGTGTTCGCTGATCGCCCTCAATAGGCACATTAAATAACCTAGTTGGCCGCCACAGAATAGCCTTCATACCAGAGGTGGGAGCATGTTGGCAGACTCAAATTTACCCTCACATCTGTCTCCAGTTCCCATTCCTCAGTCCCATGTGATACACAATCATCATTTTCTTACAATTAATCCAAGGTGAAAATGACAGAAGATAAATCTATTCTCCTTGACTTTCTTGACCTTCCTGCAGCTTTGACATGACTTACCACAGCGTCCTTCTCCAGCACCTCTCTACTTTGTCCAACTGTGTGGGACTGTTTTCACACAGTTCCAATCTTCCCTGACTAATTATGGATTGATAATCACTTACTGTGACTTCTTTTCCTACCCTTGCACCATTGCTTCTGGATTTATCCCTGGCCGATCCTACATGCTGCCCGTTGGTGACATCACCCAAAGGCAAGACACTAGTTTTTACATGTATGCTGATGACATATAACTCCATCTCTGTCAACTCCTGCACTGTTGCTAAATTATAAGGCTGATTATTTGACATCCAGTACTGAATGAGCAAAAATTTCCTGCAGCTAAATGTTGGGGAAATTGAAGCCTTTGTTTCCAGACCCCTGTCTTCACTCAGTTTCCCACCTACTGCCATCATTCCTCTCCCTGGCAACAATTTGAACATAACCCAGTTGGTTTGCAAACTTGGTATCACATTCTGAGGTGAGTTTCCAAATTCATATTTGCGCCATCTCTAAAACAGCCCATTTCTACCTTTTTAAAATGATCAACTTTACCTTTGTTAGTTCATTTGTTTCTGGTATCCTTATATCTTTGTACTTGTAGTTTTGCCTTTTCCACCACCTTCCTGGCTGCTCTCCCACATTCTATATTTTGTAAACTTAAGCTTATCCAAAACTCTGCTGCCTAACATTTTTCTTTTCATTCCCTCATGGGATGTGGGTGTTGCTGGTTGGACAGCATTTATTGCCTGTCCCCACTTGCCCTTGTGAAGGAGGTGGTGAGCTGCCTTCTTGAACTCCTGTGGTCAATGTGCTGTAGAATGACACATAATGCACTTTAGGGGAGGAATTCCACAATTTTGAGCCAACGACAATGAAGGAGTGGCAGTATATTTCCATGTCAGGGTGGTGACTGGCCTGGGCAGGAGCTTGCAGATAGCGGTGCTTCTATGTATCTGTTGCCTTGTCCTTCTAGATGGAGGTGTTTGTGGGTTTGGAAGGTGCTGTTAAGGATCTTGGATGAATTTTTGCCATGCATTTTGTAGATAGTACACACTGCTGTGACTGATTGTCAGTGGTGGAGGGAGTGAAAGTTTGTGATGTGGTGCCAATCAAGTGGCTGCTTTGTCTTGGATAGTGCCAAGCTTCTTGAGTGTTAGTGAAATTGCACCCATCCAGGCAAGTGGGGAGTTTGCCATCAAACTCCTGACTTGTGTCTTTCAGATGATGGACAGGCTTTGGGGAGTCAGGAGGTGAACTCCTTGTTGAAGTATTCCTAGCCTTTGACCTTATCTTGTGTTATTGTGGCGAGTCCAGTTTCTGGTCAATGGTAATCTCCAGGATGTTGATAGTGGAGGATTAAATGATAATGATACCATTGAATGTCAAGGGACTGTGGTTAGATTATCTCTTATCGGAGATGGTAATTGTCTGGTATTTGTATTGCATGAATTTACTTGCCATTTAGCAGCTCAAGCCTGGATATTGTCCAGATCTTGTTGTATTTAAAATGGACTCCTTCAGTATCTGAGAAGTTGCGAAAGATACTGAACATTGTGCAGTCATTGGCAAACATCCCCACTTCTGACCTTATGCTGGAGGGAAGGTCTATGATAAAGCCACTAAAGATGTTGCCTTATGATACTATCCTTAGGAACTCGTGCAGAGATGTCCTGGAGCTGAGATGACTGACTTCCAAGAACCACAGCCATTTTCCTGTGCTAACAAGGTGTAGAGCTGGATGAACACGGCAGGCCAAGCAGCATCAGAGGAGCAGGAAAGCTGACGTTTCGGGTCGAGACCCAAGTTTGCCTGCCTTCAACCAAAATAGACTTTGCTGTCTGAGACCCATTGATTCCAGTTTTGCTAGGATTCATTAATGCCATATTTGGTCAAATATCTTGATGTCAAGGGTTGTCATCTCACATCACCTCTGGAATTCAGCTCTCTGTCCATGTTTGTCCAAAGGTGTACGAGGCCAGGAGCTGAGTGGTCCTCGTGGAACTGAAAGTGAGCATCACTGAGCAGGTTATTGCTTAGCAGGTGCTGCTTGATAGCACTGTTGAGGACAACTTCCATCACTTTATTGATCAAGTGTAGACTGATGGGGTGATAACTGGCTGGGTTGGATTTGTTTGCTTTTTGTGCAGAGAACATACTGGTCAATGTTTCACATTGTTGGGTAGATGCCAGTGTTGTAACTTTACCGGAAGAGCTTGGCTAGGGGAGCGGCAAGTTTTGGACCACTACTGTCTTCAATACCATTGCCAGAATGTTGTCAGGGCGCACAGCCTTTGCAGTATCCAGTGCCTCCAACTGTTTCTTGATAATACATACAGTGAATTGAATTGGCTGAAGACTGTTACTTGGTAACTTACAGAAAGCCCTCATCATCTCTCTGCTTGCATTGACTCTCAATCATCTAGTTTTAGAATTCTCATACCAGATTGTGTCCTCCTTCTTATTTCCGTATTGTCTTCCAACCCCTTGGACCTTCGAATTAGCTGCATGCCTCTAATCAGGTATTTAGTGCATTGCAAATTTTAATTATTATAACTTATTTGGGAAGAATGTGCTGACAATCGAGCCCAACTAGTTCACAAGCTGTCACAGATGTGAAATACCCAATTAAACCATTAGGATCACCAGTTTGCTTGACTGACTGCTTTTTTGGACAAAAGCAATTCACACCAGACTTCAGCAAACACGGGAAAATAACTCGGTTTATTGTAAGGAAACCATTCTATATCAATTGGGAGAGAAAAAAAGGAAATTTAGTTACCCGACTTTTTCTTTAAACTCTACCCCTTTAAAGTTCCAAGCATATATACATGCATTCACAAATAAATGAAACTAAAGACAGATTGTTTGACTTAAATATTTTAGATGGAAAAATATTGACAGGGAAAAGAAGTTTTATAAATTAAAAGTCCATCTCCCTTTGGTTTTAGCAATGATGACAAAACGTCTGCAGAACGATGGTCATTCTTTGATTAGATTGCTGATTGGACGGATCCAAATTTTTTTTGTATTAAATTTATTTCTGGTGAGTCTTTTGCTTTTTTTTGTCTTTGCACTGACGCAGAGAAAAAGGGGAGAGAGAGCTGTTTCCTATTTGCTAGCTCTGCATGTTTCCAGCTACACTGCCCTCACAGATTTATTGCAAACTACAAATGGACCAAACTGAGAATTATCATCAGGCAGTTTTTCCTTAACTAAGATTCCAGGTGCTCCTGTGCCACAATAATGTAACGGCCTCACTGCTCCAACAACTAAAAAAATGACACTATACAATCCTATTTGTTATTTTTAAGTTGCAAAACTCTCTTGGTATTTCAGCTTTATAGCAGTGCTTGACTTATATTGCAGTTTATAGTCTACAAAGGAAATATATGTTGTCCCTTACAAGTGTTTACCTTTAAAGAAGTGAAGCACCATTTTTAAACATGTTTCATTGCCGAGTAAACATAATACTCATATAAAAAAGACAAGAAAATGACATTCATTCACCCTCATTCATTCCTTATGCAAGATGTAAGCAAACTCTTGTTATTTTCTTTCTCAAATTTTTCACCTATTCCACAACAATAACATTCTTGATGATTCATCAAGTAGTACATTATCCTTTCTAGCATATGTATTATTTTTATGTTGAATGGTTGAATTAATAAGCTTCAAGGAAACAATTTCACTTTAATGGCTTAAGTTTCTGTACAGCTTCTGAGGGATTATGGGTATTGCTTATTTATGTTGTTTTTTGCAACTGTGACTGACGTAGAGGTCTTCAAAATGTTGAAGAGCCAATAATAATCCCAAAGTCTCCTTTTCCACTGTAGATTACTTCCTGTAGTATTGGTATAATGACTTGGAAAATGACCTTACTCAATCTTCGATTAATTATCTTGCTATAAAACCATACTTATCTTCAAGTCACTGACATCAGTTGTCATTTTTTAAAAAGCTTTGTTAAGTCACTGGAGCCAATACCAATTGATTCATTATGATTGCCTTCGAAAAAATTGCTTGGCATTCTACTGACCTACCACGCTTGCCTGTTTTCACAACATATCTGTGAAAGGTATAACTATTGTGCTAAAGATAAGCACAAAGTTGTGAAAAACCCACACGTTCCCAGCACTCTTGTAATTTCCTGTTTAGTTTTAGAAGTGGGAATTCTATCAGAGCCTTCACTTTCGCTGTTCTTGGCAACATGAGCATTTGCCCTGTGATGTGTTCTGGGTAGGTTAACTTCGCATTTGTGAATTCACTTTTGCCAATATTTATTACAAAGCTAGCTAATTGTTACTTCTCAAACAAGTCTTCTCAGTACTTTACATGTTTTTCACAGCTGTTTCAGTATTTATGATGGCATATAAACAAAAATATACAGTTAAGCACTTTAGCTATGACTTGATTCATAAGTTTTTTTTGATGTAACCGGGATGTTTTAAATTGCATCGCTCAACATTGGTATAACCCACTTGATGAAACAATGGTTGACATCACTAACTTTTGATGTTAATAGTATTTGCTAGGACAGCTTCGTTCAGTCAGCCTTAGGATTGCAGTGCATCATTCTTTTCTAGCATTAAGCTTCTAACCAAAAAATTGAGTATGAATCTGTTTTCGTTATTACATTTATTTTTGTAATCTAAACAGAATCTGGATGACCCATCTAGTTTAGAAATTAACACCACTGGTGAACTTTGATTCCTTTGACTGGATTCAATCAGACGACTTTCTAAAATGAACAAAAACCGAAAGAACTGCGGTTGCTGTGAATCAGGAACAAAAACAAAGTTGCTGGAAAAGCTCAGCAGGTCTGGCAGCATCTGTGAAGGGAAAAAACAGGAGTTAACGTTTTGGATCTGGCGACCCTTCCTCAGACTTTCTAACATGCATTGAATCTCTGTTTCTACCTGAGTTTGTTTTTCTGAGCTTAACCAATAAGATGTTGCTTTATCAGCTCTGATTCCACGATATTCACATCTTGTTTGGCTAACATAGTACTTAGTTCATGGATTATAGGAGGTTTGCTTTGTATGAACTATGTACCTTTTCTTCTACCTATTTTTACTGCCCCTGTCTCCCTCCATTACATTTACCACCTGATATATTTGCTTTTTTATCTTCCTCCCTATGATTATATCATTTTAATATATTTATATGAGATAACTCATTTTACATGCATTGAGAAGTGTCTACAAATAGGTCACAGTATTAAATCTTCTAACTATTTTGTAAGAAACGTTGAATCTGGCTTTCACAGGCTCAACTTGTAAAAGTAAAAAAACACACTTTGTCACCTGTCCAAAATGTTCCAGTTGTAGCATGTTTGTCTGAACATTCTTTTATCTATGTCGAAATGTTTTTAAGTACCCCTGTACTACTTTGCATGCTCATGTGATTCTTTTAAGAAACAAGGATATGTAATCTAATATCGAAGATTTGTCTTTTTGTCTGAAAAAAAAATTAATTTGAATGGATCTCATCACAACCAATCGGTCAATTTGAATGGATTAAATCCAGTAAGTTTATTTAGGGTATCTCTGGTAGGAAACAGTAAAAAACCTAAACCTTTATCCCAATCCTGTGCCTATTCATGACAATATGTCTTCACCATTATTTTGAGAGTCTGATATTTTTTGTCCAAAGCTGTCTGTGTTTATGGATGATGGGTGGTGCACTTCAACTGTTCCATACCCAAATTGCTTATTATGTCTTCAAAGATTTTGGACAATAAGGTTCGAACCTTGATGCCTGCTCGCAGAAAAGACCCTGAGCTTCCAGTTTCGTGCCACTTTAACACACCACCCTGTTCCCTGGCCAACATCTCTGTCTCTGGCTTCCTTTATTCATTCATGAGATGAGGGTGTTGCTGGCTAGGCAACATTTATTGCCCATCGGGCAGTTAAAAGTCAGCTGCAATGCTGTGGGTCTGGAGTCACATGTAGGCCAGACCAGGTAAGGAGGGCAGTTTCCTTCCCTAAAGGACATTAGTGAACCAGATGGGTTTTTCCTGACAATCGACAATGGATTCATCATTAGACTGTTAATTCCAGATATTTATTGAATTTAACCTCCACCATCTGCCGTGGCGGGATTTGAACCCGGATTCCCAGAATATTACCTGGGTCTTTGGATTAACAGTCCAGTGATAATACCACTTGGTCATTGCCTCCCCTGCTTGCTGCAGTGTTCCAGCGAAGCTGAGCACAAGCTAGAAGAACAACACCTCAGTTTCCGTTTTGCGACCCTGCAGCCCTGCAAACTTAATATTGAGTTCAATAATTTTAAGGCCTAAACTCTCCCACATCCTAGCCCCTTACCTCATACACCAGGCCTTGTTATTGCATAGCCTGCTACTTCATACTACCCAATGTTAATCACTAACAGTCCCCATTAACTGCTATTCACCTTCCCAGCCAGATCGTTATCAACTCCTTTGTCTATCCAATTACTCTTCTCTCTCTTTTGGTTCTATTCTTTATCCTATCATTTACTCCCTACCCCATCTCCTCCCCATTTTCTGCATATAAACCAATGTTTTCCTATCTACCATCAGTTCTGAGGAAGGGTCACCGGACCTGAAACGTTAACTCTGATTTTTTCTTCACAGATGTTGCCAGACCTGCTGAACTTTTCAAGCAACTTCTGTTTTTATTCCATGTTAGAACTTTGATTTGGTTGAATTTCAATTGGCAGTCTAAAACGGGTACACCACCACAGTCCCACTTTGCTTTAAGTTGCAAAACTGTGCTGATATTTTAGCTATCGAGCAGTGTCTGACTTTCATTCTAGTTTATAATCCAAGAAGGATAAATAAGCTTTTGCATTCAGGTTACACTATCAGTCGCTGTTGGCCCCAAGCCCTGGATGACCCTCTCTACACCACTTTTTCTCTGCTCTTGACTTTCTTCCTGTAAGACACACCGTAATTCTCTTTTATCATGCTTTTGATCAATTGACCTAATATTTCCCTTTGAGCCTCAGAGCCATACTTTGTTTCAAGATGTGCAGTCACATACCTGGTGCTGTTTTTTTATGAACGTTTCAATGAGGGGCAAGAATAGGCCACTCAACCCCGAATCCTTCTCTGCCATTCAATAAGATCATGGCTGATCTGATTGTAACTTCAAATCTGCATTCCTGTTTATCTTGATAGCCTTTCTCCTGCTTGCTTCACAAGAATCTATCGAACTCTATCTTAAAAATATTCAAGAACTCTGCTTCACTATATTTTCAGGAGGAGAATTCCAAAGTCTCATAAATCTCAGAGAAAAGAAAAATTGTCTGATCTGTTTTAAATTCTCCTGACTGCTTGTAATGGGCTCATATTTGTTTTTACTGATCTTTTTCTTCTTAAATGTTATAAGACAGTCCATTTTCATAGTTCTCGCCAGTTTACTTTTTTTTCAAATGCTCCCTTTGTTAAATCTTTTAGATTGGTCCTCCTTTGCAGAATTCTGAAATGCTGCCAACCCTCAATCTTACCTTTTTTGATGACTTTAATATTTCCATTAATACAGTTCTTGATATATTTCATTAACCAAGGTTGGAACAATTCCCTTCCTGGATCTTTGTGCATTACTGTAATGTATTTTTTTGTAAACAATTAGATTTTTTTAACATTTACAATTGCCTCTCTACAGTCATACTGTTTCATATTATTTCCTACTCTACCATAGCCAATTTACAATTTCATGCCTTCATAACTTCCTTTGTTTAGATTTAAGAACTGAATTTCTGATTAAACTATAACAATCCCAACATTTGATCACTCTTTCCTAAAACCTCATTTCCAATAGAATTATTACTCAGTCTTTTTACATTGCACAATGCTGTATTTGAATAGTCAGTTCTCTAGTTGGTTCTTTAAAGTACTGCTCTAAAGAACCATCTCACATACATTCCAAGAATTTGTCCTCCATCACATTTGGTTTACCCAGTGTGTATGTAGATTGAAATTCCTCATGTATATAACCCTTGTTGCACACACCTCTAATTTCCAGAAATATAAAAACAGATGTTTAGAGTTTTTCTACATATCTTAAAAAAAATTAACAATGTGAATATTGTCCTGTTGAAACTGAGACTGGAGAATAAATAGTGGAATATACAGAAGTAGCAGATGTTGAACAGGTATGGAGATGGAGACAAATCCATCTGCCATCATCAATTTTGAAATGCAGTTTCTCTCTGTGACATGTGATATTCATTGGACAAACATTCAGGCAAACAATTTGTATTAAGTTCACTGCCAAACCTACACTTCAACTAGATACTTGGTGGTATATCATCACCAGATAATTGATAAGTTTATGAAATGTTTAATCTACACATATACTTGGTGCTTTCTGGCAGCCAATGTGTGAGTCCTTTGCTAAAAGACATATTGGGCTGTAGTTACATCTTGAGTGTTATTAAGAATGAAGCTCCAGGGTATTATCAGTAAAGGACCAACAATATACTTTCATGTCAGAATAGTGCATGGCTTGGAGATGAATAGCAGTAATTTGTTGTCCTTGTCCTCCTCAGTTGTAGAGTTCGTAGCTTATGAAGGTAATGTCGAAGCTTTGGTGAGTTGCTGCAGTGCATTTTGCAGGTGGTGTATGATGCATTGGTGGTAGGAGGAGAGAAATTTAATGGCTGTTGGATGCGATATCAATTGAGAGTGCAGCTTTATCCTGGATGTGTCCAGCTGTTGAGTGTTTTAGCTGCACCCATCCAGGCAAATGGAGAGTATTGCATTACATTCTTGACTTGTGCCTTGGAGATAGTGGACAGGTTTCACAGTGTTAGGAGGGGAGTGAATTCAACACTCAATTCTAAAGCTCAGATCTGTTCTTTTAGCCACATTATTTATTTGTCTAGTCCAGCTCAGTTTGTGGACAATGATAACCTCTAGAATGTTCATAGTGGTAGATTCAGTGATGGTAATGCCATTGATTGTCAAGAAAATACAATTAGATTCTCTCTTGCTGGACATAGCTATTGCCTAGCACTTGTGCGGTGCAAATGTTAGTTGCCCATTACAAGCCTAAACCTGTCTTGGCTACATATGGTCACGGGCTGCTTCAGTATCTGAAGAGTAGTGAACTTTTACCATCAAATAAGATTTTTGTCCTGCAGCTTCATTTAAAAGCAGCCCAATAACCATGGACAAAAACAATAACTTTTTTTTAAAAAATGACAATTTCCTAAAGCAGTCTGCATTAAGCATCCAACTTGGGAAGTTAAATCATTCAATTGAGTGAAACGTAACTGGTGAGAATCAAAAGCTGAGTTGTCATCAGGTTTAAAGGTGATGTTTCTGAAATTTGCATGGAGCCATACTTTAAGATCAGATAACATTTATTGAAAGGTCTCACATATGTATCTGCAAAGCCTGGATTTCATATTGGAGGCTTTGCTTTGCAGCTTCTTGTATCTCATCCTTTAAGTGGCAAATAAAAATCTCTCCAAGTTGGTAGGCACTGACACTATATCTTCACAAGCAGCATTACATCATCAGAGGCATCTTCTAGGTTCTGTCAATGTTGTTTTTTCAGCTCTATTTCTTCTTTCTTTTGAACATTGCACAATCATCAGGAAATATTCCCAGTCTAATTTTATGATGGAAGGATTGATGAAGCAGTTGAAGATGATTGGGCCTAGGGCTCTAACCTGAGGAATTCTGCGTGTCCTC
Source organism: Rhincodon typus (assembly GCF_021869965.1). Lineage (NCBI taxonomy): Eukaryota > Metazoa > Chordata > Chondrichthyes > Orectolobiformes > Rhincodontidae > Rhincodon > Rhincodon typus. The sequence continues at coordinate 83,339,456 of NC_063334.1, forward strand.
AAGGTATTGAGGGATGGCCTATAAATGCTTCTTTATCAATATGCCCTGCAATCCAAGAAAACGATTATATTCCAGGTATCTGTGAAGAGTACTCAATATTTCATAAAAGTGAGTCTTCTTGTCTCTTTTCCACCTTCTTAATATTAAAAGAAATATCATTCAACAGTAGGCACGACATGGCATCAAACTTCTTCTGGTGCCTTCTTTTTACTACCCACTTTTTTGGACAGGAATCCAAGAATCCTTCTTATGGTAAACAGAGCCTTTCACCTGTCTTGCCATCTATCTGGATCTCTCACTGTGGTGTCTTGCCTGCACTTGTTGTCTTCATCCAGTACTGTTGAGATGATAGCAGCCCTTTAATTTCTCTACGCCTCTCACCCACTCTAACAGATCTTCCTCTGAAGTAGTTGCAGTTTGCTGTGTTGTGTCTAACCCTGACTTTATTTATCGAACTTGCTGATAAGAGTGGTACTTGTATTTCCTTACAGAGGCTGGGCATTAACTCTTGGATATTTCTTTCCAACATTCCTTGGATTGTGACCCCACCAACGAACATAAAGCTGTTGTTTCTGGCATTGACATTACCCCATCTCCTCTAGAGATCTCCATCCCACAGCTTCCCACCTCATTGACTCCCCCCCACAACCACTTCTGCCTTCTTCCTAAAATGCACAAACGGGATTGTCTGGCAGACCTATCATTTCAGCTATTCCTGACCCACTGAATTTATTTCTTCTAATCTTGACCAGATTATTTCTCCTTTTGTTCCGTCTCTTCCCACTTAACATTTGTGATTCTTTCGATGCTTTATGTCAGGTCCACAATTTCCAGTTTCCTAGCCCTAGCTGCTTCCACTTTACCATGGCTGTGCTATCTCTCTACACATCCAATCCCCTTCGGGATGGTCTGACTTCTCTGCTTCTTCCTTGAAAAGAGATGTTAGCAGTCCCCATCCATCACCAACCTACTGAACCTGACTAAGCTTGTCCTCTCTTTAAAAAATTCTCCTTTAGCTCGTTTCATTTTCTCCACATCACATGTATTGCTAAGGGTGCCTGTGTGAGTCCCAGTTATGACTCTCTTTCTGGCATAAATGGAATATTCCTTTTTTCCAGTCCTACATGGGAACCCCTCCCTCAACTCTTTCTCTGGTACATGGATGACAACGTCAGTGCTGCTTTCTGCTTTCATTTGTTTCAAACTAGTTTGACTTGTTTTGTACACTGCAGAACAGTACTACAGTATGTTCATTTCCAAGTTTTATTTTCACTAGTTTTTCCCTCCAGGTACTTTGTGTCTTGATGGCTTTGCTTTCAGCGGAGCTGATATATTTTCACCTATTCATACCTCATAATGACAACTATTTTACATTTCTATATCTTCTTTACCACCATCAGCACAGATTTTGCCTTTTGCTCAGGGCACCCTCAACATTTATTCCATTCGCTCCTTCTCTCCATTTGTGAAATACATAAAAGCTTTCATTTGCAGCCCATTTCAGTTCTGAAGAAATGTTTTTGGACTCAAAACATTTACTCTGTTTTTTCTCTCCACAGATGCTGCTAGACCCACTCAGTTCCTCCAGCATTTTCTTCTTTGTATTTCCAGCATCTGCAGTATTTCATACATATATATAAAATTTGATAGTTTGCTAAGTCTTGGTTCTCACTGTGAGAGGTATCAAATCTCAACCTACCAAATATTAATTTGTATGCTATATATCAATTTGTTAGAATATTTTCTGTAAGTTTTATGAATTGTCCAAATTAAAGCAGTATAACCAGCTAGATGGCTAGGGTTTTAAGAATCTTCCAAGGGTGCTAGTTAACAGTTGTGCAGTACTAATTGTGATCAGGTGTCTATAAGTTTTTTGGAATATTCTTCACTTCCACATCACTTTGTTATGCCATTTTCTGTATTTAAACCCTTTAGGTACCTATATTCAAGCCTAAATATTTCTCTGCTTAATTGCATTTCATTGTAGTGTTACATGAGTTACCTCAACTCCCTGGGGCTGAAATGAGCCAATATCTGTGAAGGTCCTTTAGAGAAGAAATTAAAGAAACCCAAGCGGGCTGTTTAGGTATTAGCTTGTGATACTGTCTGCCCTGGGGAATTGTGACTCTGAAACTCTAATTTGAAGTGACTCTATACCATCAAATTCTTAGCCCTTCAGACTTAGGAAGGAAATCCTTTCCAGGACAAAGTTGGTTTTGTTCAAAAACCACCATCCTAATGAGACATAGAATGATGAAACTGTTTAACAGTTACGAATGTGCAAGAACATTAAGCATCCAGTTCATGTTTATGACAGATTCTTAAATGTCAAACATAAGGTTTATGTAACCAAATTTAATTGCCATTTGTATGTATATTATTATAGTTATTGAGAATTGAATCCACTGTTAAATTATCCATGTATGTTTCCTGTGTTAGGGATGATAAAATGTGCTGGCTACATTCCAAAACATTATATTAAAACTACTCAGATTTACTCACAGGGTGGGTGGATGTGAGACACGCTGACAAAAGAGCACTTACCCATGGCAGAACACTTTGTATCAAGATAATTTTCTTCATGGCCTGTTATGACCTTTCTGACCGTTTTCTTATACAAAGAGCAGCGGACTGAAAGCTGCCATTTCAGACTGTTCAGTAGACTGCGACTTAGTCTTTTCAGTCTGCTGTGGTGGGAGGGGCAAGTATAACAGGATTCTGAAAGACATCTTGCAAGATTATGAAAAGTTGCAATGGGTCCTGGGTGAGTGTGTGATCACCTTGCACATAAAGTTCGTTAGACAATTGGATCCCAAAGAAATCTGGCAAATTGTTTATTTCTCAACTGTAGGGTCATATAATCTTTTTCTCTATCTGTGCAAGAGTGCTTTCAAAGACGAAGCCTAACAAATAAATTAAGTATTTACCACCATAAGAGGGACTGTACTTCTTGTGACTTACAGAAAGAGGCCACAGTTTTGAATTATCTGCAAGGATTTCTACTTAGCACTAATGGATACAAGCTAAATAAATAATTGTTTGTAGCTTATGGCGTTTTAATTAGTAAAACAATCAAAATTGAAAATTGTTCGTTATTCATATGACAAAAATTATATGATAAATGTCGAAGCAGTTTCACCTCAAAAATTGAGTTCACAAGAATTCTTATGTTCTTCTATGTTAGGTAACCTTTTGCAGCTGTCATGAAATTGACATTTGCTACTGGGTTTAACATCTGGAAAACTAAGTATTAAAGAAGCAAAAACTGAAAAAATGTATGTCATCATAGAATGTCATTTAACACTTTGAGAACATTAAGAACTGTCATCTTGCCAGACTGAACTGCATGATTGAACTGCTAGGTTCCCATGTTTTGTGTTACAAAATAATTCAATTATTAACAAAGTTTTCTGGTAACGTGTTAAATTGCAATCCCAATAAAGTACATTTTCCTTCAGGTTGATAGAGCATTTGAAAGGTTACTTCAATCACTTTGCAGTGCGTACTTAGATGGACTTCCACTAATGTTTCTGGGCCAAAAGGCTACGGATGTTGACTTTATGTCGGTATCAACTTCATTGAGAGTGTTCATTCCAATTCTTTTTTTTTGAAAAAAAAGTCCTTGGCTTGACCAAGTGTAAACATTTCAGGATATCTTCCGATTAAATTAACAATGAACCTGTTGAAGAAGATGCCTTATGTCGCAGACATTGCATTTCTACAGCCACTGCAATTGTAACATGCATCTTAAAATGTTAGCATTGTTTTGTTATTTTCATGATTGCACTTCTATTTATGACAACTATATGGTTAAAATCCTTGTAATATTGAGTTTAAAAAATTTCTGGTTGTTTTGTTATTTTCTCTTTGAAATGACCGAGTTCAATTCTGTAAAATGTGAATATGTGCTTCTTTGTGTAATTTTACAACAGGAGGGATATGGAGTGATAGTTCTAAACACCAATGAAAACTATGTAGAAGTGGAGAAGTCAAAGAAAGAAATGCAACCACCAGCAAGTGACACAGATGAGCCAGCAGAAAAGAAAGAGAAGAAAGATGACAGCCAGAAAGAGACGATCAAACGGCGTGACTTTTATGAGAAGTATCGAAATCCTCAAAAAGAGAAGGAGACAAAGCACGTTCCTATTAGGGTTAGTATTTGGTACTTTTCAGTAATGGTAAATTGTTGGAGCAACCTGATTGTGTTTACCAGTTATTGAGTGTTTGTGTGCATTTACGAAGTTCAACATAGTTTAACAATTACCAATTTGATAAATCACAGGCAGAATCAGTGAGATAATATAAATTTAAACATAAAATCTTGAAAATATATTGTAAGTATTTTAATATACAATTAAAGTTTAAAATTTATCTATTGAAAGCACATAAGTTCAGAAATTCAGCATGCAATAACCTGAATAAATTTAAACAATTTTGTCTTTCTGAACACTTATTTTTATAAGTGTCATTTGTACAATAGATTTATTTTGCAAATGAACATTATCCATTAAATGAGAAATTATAAAGTGTAGCTCACTTGCATGGGCCTGGTTTTGCACAAGCCAACAAACCTGTTGCACAGCAATTCTAAAAGAAGTTCAGTAGTAAAACTACTGTACAACAAAGGGAAAATTATTAATATCTCAATAAATATTTATGGTAGGATAGTAGCGGTGCAACATAATGAGCAAGTGCTAGTGCTTGGTCTACCACATCACTTATTCAGTGCACCCTTACACTTTGTAAAGCTAACAGCATGAGATCGTTATAACAGTGCTGCCCACAGTTCTCCATTTCTGCAGGGCGCAGAGACAATATTATTCAGACTTTGACATTAGTTGGTGCCTAGCATCTATACAATGCATTATACATTGGTTCCAGGTTGATGTAATACCAAAAGGTGTTTATTAGAGCTCAGAGTTCACACTGCACCTGTGAAATTTTCCACATAATCTTAAAAGTTGATTGAATACTTAATACTAAGTCTGTGGTTGCTGTATATGTTGTTTGTGTTAAAACACATTTAAAATATCAATTCAGTTCTTTCATGTATTAAAATGATCTTAGAAATGAAGATTGTTCGGCCGTGAGGGAAAGTCAGTATCTTAGAGCAGGGTAACATATTTTATTTGACAGTAGCTTATGACATGTCATAATTATTCCACAATTTTTATTCTGTATCCACATTTTTAAAGCTATCACTCTGAAGGGAAAATTTAGTTAAATTCAAGAACAAATATATTTGGGTATGTACTAAATTTAAGTTTAGAGTCATAGAATTAGAATCACGCAGTGCAATTTAATATGGTTAAAACTGTTTGCACTTTGTTAATTTCCAAAATGGGTCTACCTTGAAGATCCACTTAAAATACAATGTGTTTGCCCATTGGCGCCAAGATGGTCTTTTCAAACCCACATGGCATGTGAATTTAGTGTTTTTGGATGCAGTTAGATCTCTTGGTATTATTGCCTAGCAGGGGGGTTCACAGTGCAATATTAAATTTCACTTTATTTATACATTGATTTGTGCATACAACTAGGTCATAGATAGAGAGGTATTGTGAGAGGCTACTGACAGGGAAGTGAGCTAAAGCAATATTAGATTTGCCAAGTTTGTTTTTAACTGAGCAACTAAAGTCATAGGTATATTGACATCAGAAGCATCCACGCTAGCTTGAGTGTAAGAAAACTCAATAATTGCACATCTATCTAGTCTTTGCATTACTTATAGTACTTGGAATATATTTATAATATGTGAATATTGAATATTTGGCAAATTATGTTAGATTGTGTAAGGCTGGAGGCGCTAAATGGCCTTCTTTGTTTCTACTATCCAATGTTCCTAGACCTTGAAATACCAAAAAACAAGACTTCTCCACCATAATTATTGATGTGACCACAGGGTCATTGACACAGTCAGCCATGAAATCCTTTATAAGGTAATGAAGAAATTGCCCTGCATAATTTATCACAATTGTTCAACAGTTTCGTGGTAGCATGCTTGACTGTGTCCTGGATGATAGTGCATCTTCGGACCCATCTTGGCACCACAGCAACAAGCATCCACCCCCTTCATGACTGATCCTTAGGGGCATCAGTGTGTACTATCGACAAGATGCTCTGCAGAAATTCACAAAAGGTCCTTAGACAGCACCTCCAAATCCATGACCACTTTCATCCAAATAGAAAAGAGCAGCAGATACATGGAAACACCACAACCTGCAATTTCCTCTCCAAACCACTTATCTTCCTGATTTGGGAATGTATTGCCATTCCTTCACTGTTGCAGGGTCAAAATCCTGGTATTCCCTCTATGAGCGCATTCTGGATCAACCTACAGTACATGCGTTTCAGCTGTTCAAGAAGGCAGCTCATCATCACCTTCTCAAAGGCAACAAGGACAGGCATTAAGTGTGTCCCAAGAGTGTAATAAAAACAATTCCAAGTTAATAACTTAAATAGACTATACATGAATGAGAGCCCTTATGTTTTCTGATGCCATCCAAGATGGTGATCCTGGCAACAGAATTAGATATTGCATGGATGGGGAAGCTGCTCAGTTTTAGATGATCAGGCAAATATCTTGGTCTGCAAGGACGTACTTCGAAATTTTCTGTTTGCTGATAAGTGTACTCTAGCTACAGAGTTGGACGTTAATATGGACTTGATTTCCAATGCACCCAGAAAACTGATGTAATATAGTTAGGAATTGATAATTTTACCCTTTGGAAGATTTCAGACATCAGTGTGGAACACAGAGGAGTAGGTCTGCCTATCAAACCATTCTGTCTACGCATCTAGGATGTGGACTGTGTACCAACATCATCCCAAAAATGTTTGACCACTTTTGTTTGTACTACCTTCAGAAATTTCTGAAAATCAGGTGGCAGGATCAAATACTGGACATTGAGATGCTCACTTGAGCTGGCATGCCAAGCATCCACACCATATTGATGTAGTCACAACTCGAGTTTGTCTGACCATGTAGCCAGAGTGTCTGGCGCTCTTTCACTCAAGGAAGTCTTCTTGAGTATGAGGTGCACACTCATGACAGTTCAAGAAACTGTTACAAGACCACACTGAATCCTTTCTTAGGAGTTTTGATATCCCACCACTGGAACCGTGTGAAGTACTCCAGTTCATGAACATGGTCATCTTTGCCTTTAAGGACAATCAAGACAAAAAGGAGTGTTTGAACATCAAAGAAAACCACTCTGAAGAGATAACTGTGACATTTTATTCAGCAATGAAGTTCTCTACCCTGTGAAACCAGGCTTTACCTTCATGACTGTCAATGAAACAATGATGACTGTATATTATCCCATTACTTCATAAGGACATTTGTGAGGTACACTTACTGATTGCTGATGTGTCAATTTTTAATCTTCCAAAGTCTTTGGTCTCAAGCATTGAAAAAAAATTTAGTTCTCATACTGTTCACAGGGATTAAGACAATTAACCAGTGATAAGTATTTTTTTCAAATGGTTGGGAAAAGCAATTTAAAATGAGTGCAGTAAACCAATATTTTCTGACAGACTATTGCCAACAACAGATAATCTTAACTGTCTCCCCTTGGCATTCAATGACATTATTATTGCCAAGTTCTGTACCATCAACATTCTGGGGTGACCATTAGCCAAAAAACCTAACTGGACCAGCCATATAAATCACTGTAAGTGCAGGTCGGAGTTGGAAATTCTGCAGTGAGTATTTCAGGCCTGATCCTCTAAAGCCAGTCCACAATCTAATGGTCTGCTCTTACTTGCCTGAATACATGCAACTGCAACAATGTTCATGTAGCTGGACAATATTTGGGATAAAGCAGGCCATTTCCTTGACAGCCCATCTGCCACATTAAGCATTCACTGTCACCACCACCAGTGGAAGTGGAAACATCTCTAAAATGCACTGTAAGAATTTTTTTTTTTAAGAATCCCTACAGTGTGGAAACAGGCCATTTGGCTCAACAAGTCCACATCGAGTCTCCAAAGAGCATCCCACCCAGGCCCATCTACCTACCCTATCCCTGTAACCTTGCATTTCTCATGGCTGACACACCTAACCTACACATCCCTGGACACTACAGGGTAATTTAGCATGGCCAGTTCACCTAATTTGCACATTTTCGGACTGTGGGAGGAAACTGGAACACCGGAAGGAAACCAACACAAAGATAGACAGAATGTGCAAACTCCCCTTAGACAGTCGCCCAAAGGTGGATCGAACCTGGGTCCCCGGTACTGTGAGGCAGCAGTGCTAATCACTGTGCCACTGTGCCTCCTTCAATGGCATCTCCCAAACCCATGACCTCAGACTAATAACAAAGGCAGCAGACCCCTGCAAATTATTGCTGAGAGAAAAATCTGAATGTACCTTCCTAACAGCACCACATGGACATAGCTCATCATCATTATCTCAAGGCCAATTAGTGAAGGGCAACAAATGCTTGCCTTGTTAGTAATGCTCACACCACAAGTAAAATTAAATGTAAAAATGGGACAGTGCCTATCACTTGTTACATTGAAATTTAGGAGCTGATTTTGTTGTGAAATTTCAGTACTAATCCAAATCTATTGAAGGAAAACCTTCATAATATATTGATGGCTTTAGAAACTTTTATGAAGGTTTGTGGTGTGTTGTCATTATTTGGAAAATTGTGTTCTAAAGTGGATAGAGCCATGAATGGCTTTTAAGTTTGATTTGTTTTTAATTTGTGTTTGATTGTGTGGGTTAAGAAAGGAAGGACCTAATTTTAGTTTCATTTTTTTGAATTCTGTCAGTAGTGGAGGTCAGTTAGCTCAGTTGGCTGCATGGCTGATTTGCAACGCAGAATGACGCCAATAGTGCAGTTTAATTCCCACACTAACTGAGGTCACCTTGAAGATCCTGCCTTCTCAATATCTCTCCTCATTTGAGGTGTGGTGATCCTCAGGTTAAGCTAACACAAATTGTCTCTCTGTAATGGGAGAGCAGCCCTATGATCCGTCGGGACTATGGTGACTTTACCTTTACTTACCGTTAGTAGTACCAGGGTGTCTGAAGTTTTATTTACATATATTTGAATGAGCCCTTTAAAACCCTTGAAGTTCAGTGCCCCAGCAATGAGAATAGAAGAAATAATAAAAATGTTGTTGCCTAGTGACAAGCTTTCCTGTTGCACAGGGAAACAGAGACAGAAAGTTTCCCTTCAGAGCAAGAAAATCATCCAAAGTTCAATGAGTTTAAAAGTTTCTTTCATAGTGTGCCTGTGCAGGCTTCTTTCAGAGAGAAAAAGGTCTATTCTAGCAGCTGTGTAGTCTTACAGTTTCCAAAACAGTCAAAGCAGGAGAAAGAAGTCCTGTGAAGCTCCAGAAATGGAGGGCTGGGAAGAGGACCTTTGGGAATCCACGTAACAAATAATTGAGCTGCGTTAGTAGTTTGTTTAAGGGTTTCAGGAAGAGACATTGACTAAAGAAATCACATCAAGTTAATGCAAGAAGTTTGCTGGAAAGAAACCAAGCGTATCCAGGCAACTCAAGAAGGAACTTGAAAGTTGAAACAGAGTGACATTTCACTGAGGTTTGTGGATCTCTAAGATCATTTAAACTAGTTCTTGTATAGTATAATAGGTTGTTTTTATTTCCTTTGATTGGATTTGATTTGATTTGATTTGATTTGGTTTGATTTATTGTTGTCACATGTACCAAAAATATATTGGCAGCCTCTTGTGCATATGTACATGATTGGCCGCCACAGTAACCAAATTACAAAATAAAACTTGTTAAGAATTCTGAAATCTGATCTGTCCAGTGGTGTCATCAGCTGGTATTATAACATACCAAGAAAAGTTAATACTGTACTAGGGTTTAACCTTGTTGACTAAGAAATGAAGTGCTCAAAAGACAGGGGATTATAATTAATTTCTAAAAGTATGTTAAAGAGCTGTATTCCAATATTGTTAGATATATTGTAATGTGTATCTGCTAGAATGCTAAATAGATTACAGCAAGCAATCCATTTGTACTTTGCCAGATTTTAGCAGCTACAGCTGCTTGTTTTCTTTTTATCCAGTTCTATCCTAATGGCAAATAAAGATTAATTGAACAAAGTTTTTTTCTTTTAGCTGAACATTGCCAGGATATGGAATACCAGTTCAAACTTATCCTTTTCAATTACCCATCATGCAATATCAAATGCTCAAAGTGCTTTCTGAGACAAGACCTCTGAAGTTCAAGTAGAAGTACTCTCCCAATTTTCCAGTCAGGTCAACCAAAAAAAATTAAGATATGATGAAAGGTCAGGAGAAGAAATTCATATCAAAACAACTTGCCACAATGTTGTTATGACAACCTGCTGTAACTATCTTAGTACTGATTTGACTTAGGTCAATTAATTCCTAAAAGTAATTTAATCTGACAGAGGCAGGATGTTGAAAGACTTGCAGAGATGTTGTGAAGGCGACCTTTCTGGTCATGTGCAGCCAAAAGCCATTTTTTAACAAGGTACCTAGGAATCATTGCAAGTTCTATTGTACTTAGTTAATTAGTTATTGATTGGAAACAATGCATTACCAAATATTCTGAGATTAGTTTGACGCCAGCAGGTTGTGTACTGACAGCCTGTCCCAGATAATCTTTATATTATACATGCCTCTTTAATGAGGTATTTATTGTAAACATCTTGTTCAGGTATCCAAGGAGCACAATGAATTCTGACTTTTTTTAATAAATAGCACCGTTAAATTTTCCAGTTTATAAATGCAGTTTAAGATATTGACAGAAAAGTTGGACTCCTTTTGCCCTTGTTTCAAGCATAAGATTGGGTCAAGAATTTCAAATTTTCAGAGCTATGACAGCATCTTTTGAACTTGGATTATGTTTATGCTCCGAGATGCCCTTAATCCCTGCAAACTGCTGAGACCTACCTGATCCCTTCTCCTGGCTCATTCTGACCAAATCTGCAAGCCTTCTGGATGCATAAATAAAATTCATGCCACACTGAATTGTGAAATACTGATTGTGCTCAAGATAAAATTTCACATGAAGCCAATGCTTTTGAGTCCTGGTATACACATCCAAAAACCAACTACAAATAAGCCAAAACCACTCCTTTGTCCACTTAGTGGTAAATTTATGAAAAAAATGTAGGAAGCTTTCTTCATACGTTATGGGAGCAAGTCTGTATCCCAAGGAAAATGACCCTGAGCTTGAAGTTTACCCGGTAGGTTTTGTGGAATTTCCTGATTGATGAAGGTGAAACTTATTAGACCAAGATGGTGACAGAGTAGGGCCCCTGTGCCAACTCTGTATGTTTCTTTTTTTCTCTTTTCATGTTCTTTTTTCACTTTCTACTTACCTTCCATCCTTGGATGACATCGGTGGTGATGTGTTGGACTGGAAGTGAGGCCCAGCATAGACTCGAGGGACTCCCGGCCTCGAGGTGAAGCCCAGCACAGACTCCTGGCCTCGAGTTGAAGCCCAGCACAGACTCCTGGCCTCGAGGTGAAGCCCAGCGCAGATTCCCGGTCTCGAGGTGAAGTCCAGCACAGTCTCCCGGCCTTGAGGTGAAGCCCAGCGCAGACTCCCGGCCTCAAGATGAAGCCCAGCACAGACTCCCGACCTTGAAGAGAAGCTCAGTGTGGACCAGTGGTTCAGCCCAGCACAGACTCCTGGCCTTGAGGTGAAGCCCAGCATGGACTTGAGGACTCCCGGCCTCAAGTTGAAGCCAAGCGTGGACTTGTCTGCTCTGTCTGCTTTTATTTTTTTTTCTCTTTTTCTCTGCTTTGGAAGGACTGTAATGCTGAACTTTTAACTTTATCTCTTTATTTTTCTATTTTATACCTAAGATTTTGTACCTAGGCACATTTGTACCTAAGATGGTGCCAGAAATTGCAACTTTGTACACTTTTAACTGTACACATGTATCCCTGTACTTGAGTACGTATGACAATAAAACCTAGTTCTATTTCTAGAGAGGTATTGGGAAGATATTTTGGAGCTTGGATCTGAGGTAGTAGAAGGCAAGTCAACTGTTAATGGAGTGACTAAAAGGCCAGAACTAGTGAAGTGCAGATATTTGGACTTCTTTGGGGCTGGAGAATATCACAAAGACAGGGAGGAGCAAGGCCATGGCGTATTTCGAAAATGAGGTTTAGAATTTCAAAACAGAAATGTTCATTAACTGAAGGTCAATGCTGTTTGGCTAGACAGATTTCATGTATGAACAGGACTCAGTGTAAGTAAAGCTTTGGACAATATAGCTTTGGGTTACCTTCCATTCATGGAGACACCAATGTGGGAGATCAGCCAGAAATGCATTGGAATTTTTAAGTATAGATATATTAAAGGGATGGATAAAAAATTTGGTTGCTTATGAAGTGTGTTAGAGGTGAAGTTGGTTGATATTATAGAATAAGAAGAAAGACTTGGATTTATATTACATTTTTCATTAGTAGTGAATTTCTCAGTAGAATTTTACTGTCAATGAATTACTTTAACTCGAGTTGATGTTGGAAACCTCTTTTATTCACTCGTTGGACGTGGATGTCCTTAGCTGGCCAGCATTTATTGTCCAGACAATTTAAGCCCAACACACACCACGAACAAATATATGATAATATCCAGATAATCTGTTTTTAGTTATGTCTATGGAAAAGTAAGTATTCACTAGGAGATTGCAGATAACTCACAGCTGTTTAAAATAGTGTCATGGGATCTTTTACTTTTACCCAAGTAGGTAAATGAGGCCTAAGATTGATGTCTTATCCATGAAACCCATGTTACCTACTGGGCAACAGCTGTCATGAAACTCAACCGGACTTGCCACATGAACACAGTGGCTATAAGAGCAGGACAGCGGCTAGGAATACTGCTGTGAGTAGCTCACCTCCTGATTAGCCAATGCCTATCCATCATGCACAAGGCATACAAGGTATACTCCCCACTTGCATGGATGGGTGCAGCTTCAACAGCATTCAAGAAGCTTGACACCATTCAGGACAAGGCAGCCTATTTAATTGGCACCACATCCACAACCATCCTCTCCCTCCACCACTGATACTCAGCAGCAGTAGTGCATACTATTTATAAGATGCATTGCAGAAATTCACCAAAGATCCTTGGACAGCACCTTCCAAACTAATGAACACTTCAATCTTGAAGGACAAAGCAGATACATGGAAGCACCAGCATCTACAAGTTCTCCTCCAAGCAACTCACCATCCTGACTTAGAAATATATCGCCATTCCTTCACTGTCTCTGGGGGAAGTGATGGCCTAATGGTATTGTCACTGGATTGTTAACCAAGAGACCCAGACCTAGATAATGTTATGGAGACCCAGGTTTGAATCCCGCCACAGCAAATTGTGGAATTTGAATTCAATAAATATCTGGAATTATAGTCTAATGATAATTATCAATCCAGTGTCAATTGTTGGGGAAAAACCCATCCGGTTCACTAATCTCCTTTCGGGAAGGAAGCTGCCATCCTTACCTGGTCTGGCCTATAGGTGACTCCAGACCCACAGCAATGTGCTTGAGTCTGAACTGCCTACTGAGCAAATAGGGATGGGCAACGAATGCTGCCTGGCCAGTGGTGCCCTCATCCTGTGAATGAATAAAGAGAGAAAAAAAAATCATGGAATCCCATCCCTAAGGGCATTTTGTGTCAACCTACAGCACATGGACTGCAACAGTTCAAGAAAACAGCCCATCACCATCTTCCCAAGGGCAACTAGGAACGGGCAGTAAATGCTGGCCAGCCAGTGATGCCAATGTCCCACAAGTGAATTTAAAAAAATATATACGTTAAAAGCCCCATAAGCCTGGCTTTCAATTTTGAATTCTTCTTTTAAGTCAACTTACAACAATGTTCTCAAATTCACTGCTCCTACCCTGTAAAAAAAATCACCTAAAAGCTTCATAAAGTTCCTTGAAAGCTGCTACATGGCAGTGTCTGTTTTCAATTGAAGGTAGCCCTCTTTTAATAAAACAGGTATTGCTGAGAAGTACCAAACTCAATGGACATCATTTAGGCCACATATATATTTATTTGTTTTCCAAAGTGGCTTTTATGCCTCTTTTGCAGGTTGAATAAATACTTTCCACCTGAACTGATCTACCTGTAAAAGTGCATCTTTAGTTTCAACTGACTATGCTCCTAAACATTTCTTGCTGACAAAGCCAAGAAAATTTTCAAAATTGTTGTTCGAGCCATTGATGAATCTGCTCTTATAACTTGTTCCCCCAGTTTCTTTCTTCAAATCTCATGCCATTTGCTTTGCATTAGGCTTGTATGTCCCATCAGGAGACACCTTTTCCATGCAAATTTATCTGTGTGATGGGAGTAATTGATTCCTGTCTGAGACCTCAATGTAAACCTGAAATTCTCTCCAACTTTGTAGCCCTTGTTGTTTGACATCTTTTATGAACTTGTTTTGTGATTTGTTCATGGACACCAAGATTTCCTGTTCTTGTGGGCTTTTGTTCCTGGTGGTATTCTTTGCCTTTCATATTCTCAGGGCCCTGAATCTATATAATCATTCAACTTTTATATTTTGAAGTGGCCTTCTCTGCTTTATTTATAATCGTGGCATTTCTCCATTGACTAATCTCTTCTGGTTAATATTTGACGTTAATACCCAGTTTTGACAGTTGCCCTTTGACTATCAGAATTGGTCTGTTCGACATCATCAATATTCTAATTTTCTTCTCCCAACATCAATAACACTTCCTTAATTTCTTTAGTAGAGAGCTATGTTCCATTAAAGGAATACAGTAGTGTCCTGATTATGTAAATTGCAAATTTGCAGATTTTCCAAATACAGTAGTTTTGTCATTTTCCATATCTGTTTCGTTTGCACTTTCTTCATCAATGACCTACTTAATAACAATAGCATTTCACCAGATACTACATCCGTGCTAATAAAATCATTGATTCTGGCTATTTTACAAGAAATGACCACTCTTTTCAAAGTTGTCAGTGTGAGATCATCCCACTGTTGGAAATTTTGAATTCTTTAACTTTGTCCCGATCCTTATTACTAAGAGAGTCGAGGTGGCATTTTATCAGTCTGCTCCACATTGTGGATGAGCATCCACTGCCTAATCCTGCACGACTGAAAGAGTTTGCCACTAACATATTCATCACTGAGCTGAAATTTGTTGTGACCAACACAATGCCCTCTCTTTGATCTGAATCTCCATCTCTTTATTCCAAATCTTCTGTATCATATTTAGTTTCAAATACTTTATTATACCTTTCAGGACAGTTCATGGTGTAATGATAGTTTGAATCATACCTGAAACATCAGTTAACTACACTCTGAGCACTTTTGGGGTTCATTCTATTATTGTAAATTTCAAGTTCACATAGATTTTCAAATTTATCAAAAGCATTTTTGACCTCATTTCTATGTGACAGTTCTCCTTCTGTACCGTTGCCTGCAATATATATGCAGATGGTTTCATTTTTCGTGACAGCTTTATTTCAGTTAACCAGACTCCATAAAACTCACACTACAACTGAATTACTAGCTCCCCATATTGATACAACTAATTTTCTCCCAATTAACCTTGAATCATATGTTTCCAAGATTGGCCATAAGATAGCAATCTGTACTTGTGACAATATGGAGATATCAGATGTATATCTATAACATATATACATAATTCCTATCTATTTTGTGTTGTCTGCAAACTTGCTACCATGCCTTCACTAATTTAAAACAGAGATGAGGAATTTCTTCTCTCAGAGGGTAGTAAATCTGTGGAATGTTTTGCCACAGAGTGTTGTACAGGCTATGTCGCTTTGAGTATATTCAGGGCTGAGACAGACAAACTTTCGAACAGTCAGGGAATCAAGCAAGGATTCTGGGAAAAAGGCAGAAAAGTGGAGTGAAGGATTTATCAGATCAGCCATGACCTCGTTGAATGGTGGACCAGACTCGATGGGCTGAATGGCCTACTTCTGCCTCTGCATCTTGTGGTCTTATTTAATCCAAGCTGGTATTTCAATGCAGCTCAGTACTGTGTGGAGGCAAACAGAATGAGAAGGGAAAGTAAAGAGACAAACTGTGGTGAACTGAGCAACTTGGAGAGAAGTAGGGGAAATGAGACTTGCCTTCTGTTTACTTCTCATCTGTCTGTCTCCTGGATCCCATCTCTATCCAGCTGTTTCCAATGCCACACCAATGATTATGTTCTTGGCTTCAGTTTCTTGCTCCGCACTAGTCTTGTTAGTCTGGCTGCAGAGATTACCAGGAATCAGTGCTGTGGCCTTTAGCTGATGAGGGAAAGGGAATTTTAGAAGACAGGGCTCCATTGTGTTGTTTAAAAATGACTCTAATGCCGACTATGACACCAGGTTGTGAATCCAGTTCTCCTCCTGTACATGTGGTGACAGTGGGCAACCAGAATTTGTTGCTAGAATAATGCTGGACAGTCACATCCTCAACAAACCGGCAGGCATACAAGGTGGTGCAGAACATAATCATGGCAAGGGAGGGGAGGGAAATCAATGAGATGAAGAAAGAATGAAAAAGGAAATGAATGGGGGTAGGAAAGAATGAAGGCGATGGAGGGGTGTGAGGAAAAAGTGAAAGAGGATGCAGAACACAGTGAGAGAGAGAGAGACTGAATAATGAGACAAAGGATAGCGAGGGAGAAAAGGATGGGAGAGAAGTGTACTTGTGATGCCAAGGCATAGAACGCTTGGGGCCAAGTGCTGAAAAATGGGAGTAGAATAGTTAGGTGGTAGTTTTTGATTGGAGCTTGTATGATAGGCCAAAGAGTCTTTTTCTGCAATGTAGATCTCTACAACTGTACAACAGTAACTCTTCATAATATTCAGTAGAAAAGTAATGGAAAATACTGGCCATGTTGACTAATTCTTCAGACACCTTTTGGACGTGTAGGTTGACAGCATAGTAGTTGATATTGCAGTACTAGCTAAGGTATTTGTATGGTAGGTAGTCCATCAAAATCAGCAGAATGGCCTGGATTCACCTGATCTGCTTTCAGTGATTTCTCTTGCATCTTATCATGTCTCGTGATTCATTTAATATATTGTGGTGCTTTAGATTCCAGTCCACGGTGATAATTTTAATTTTGCATTCCCTTAAATGTATTTACAGTAAATCTGGAGCCTTATTGAGGCTTATGCAGCAAATGGATGTAAATTCTTCAACTTGCTAAAAGCAAAATAGTAGGTAATTGCAGACTAATTACACACTCATTCTGTGCTATTTGTTGAACTGCAGCCTTTTTGCTCAGGACTCAAATTTTGAAAAGTATATTTAACATACTTGAAATATTTTGAAATACATGATTTTATACAAATGTGCAGCATTAGTGTTCTTCTGCTCTACTCAGCCTTGCATCTGTTTCCATCAAGTACTTTTCATGCCCAGTTGCATGTATGGCCTCAGTAACTACTTGGTGATTTGAGATTGATATCAGATTACCAGGTAATTTTCAGCTTGGTTGATGGTAGAAAAGATACTTTTGAAATCCTTGCTGGCAGGCTTGAGCCATTTTAAGGATCAGGCCCATCCATTTAAAGCCAGCGAGCTGTGAGTTGTCAGATATATCTTGCTCATCAGTGCTGGGTGTGAGTTGAAATCCTGATAGCTCCTCTATGGAACCAAACTGACCCTAAGCTAGGTGTTGCTTGGCACATTAGCTAGCACTCAGATGTAAGGTTTATATGCAGTCATTGACTAAATTTGGCCTTTTTCTAGTGATACAAACGTTTTAAAATCTTGTTTTAAGCTGTTATGTGAGTTTCCTGTGGCAGTTCCTTCACAGACTGTTGGTAATGCCACTCCACTAAAAGGCGGAGAGTGCATTTTGTACAGTGACTATAGTCCTGTATTACAGATAACTGAGCAGCAAGTTAACATACCATGTCATAACAGAACAAGCTTCATGACCAGTTTGTAGTTTCCTATTCCTTTTCATATTTTGGTATCCTGACCCGACAAATTTCATAAAATCTCTCTATAACCTCTTGAGTAAATGTAACTGGGCTGCTGAACACCTGGACTTGAAATTCTGTTTGGTGCTTGGTGAACTGTGCTTTGCAGGTTCTGTGAGAATGACAAATAAATTAATGTTAAAAATTCCATAGGACATGCAATTTCTTCTTATATAAAAAACTTATACACAAAACTTTATTTTGTCATAGCCTTTTTTCAAAATTCTATGCCCGCATATTCCAATCAGTTTAGTTATGCCCCCTGTCACTGCATGTTCTAGGCTATAGATGGCTCTGTGGATTTATTTCTCTCCCAACTCCGCCTCTATTTTGTTCATTTAAGAGTATGTGCGTACGTGCATATATATATCTATATAAATCAACTGACCATAGAAAATACCTGGAACAATTTGCTAATTGTGTACAAGAATACAGAAGACTTCAAATAAATATCAAATACTGACTGGATTTATTCAGCATAGGTGCCTATGTTCCTTGTAAGAGGTGAGAACAGCTTTTTAGGGAGATATTTAACTCTGTCTGCTTGTGGGAAACTGTTTGGCTGGGCATTTGAAAACACCTTGTTTATTTACCCATCTGGAGATGTTGTCAATGTATGTTCCATTTTTAAGCACGGATGGTAAGGATAAACCTAGCAGGGTCATTTCTTTCATTTTATCTCACTGAATTGATGGAAAGCCGCTGCAAGTTTCCCTTCAAGCCAAATTAGAAAAATAAGATTGAGGCGAAGAGGTCTAAAAAGCTATTCGTTATAGGCCAAAAAGAGCAAGAATGCTTATCTGGTCCTGCACAACAGTTTTGGCCCCTTACATTGCAGGGAAAATCATAAGACACATCTGGAATGGGCTTGACCAATGAACCAGCCGTATTTCTGAGCTCAAAAGTGGAAAGTGCTGAGGAAACTCAGCATTGTTCAGCCCTACTGACTAGCACATCTATATCGTCCTGAAGAAGGCTTTCCTCTTTGCTATTTTCCATACCATCAAATGGGATTAGAGTAGACCAGTGCTTGATGACTGCCATGGACATGATTGACTGGAGGGCCTCTTTCGGAACATAGAAAATGTGGGCAGGAGTAGGCCAATCAGACCTTCTTGTTTTGCCATTCTGAGCCAGTTATGAAATAACAAGGTGTAGAGCTGGATGAACACAGCAGGCCAACCAGCATCAGAGGAGCAGGAAGGCTGATGTTTTGGGCCTAGTTATGAAGTTAACTTGGACGCCAGGCTAGGAGATGGATGTGTAGAAGTGGCAGACATGTAGGGGAAATTTCTGAATACTCTTGAGTAGGTATATTCCTACGCTAAAGAAAAATTCCAAAGGGAGGACTCACTATCTGTGGCTACCTAAAGGTTCTGAAGAAGTCATAAAGGACTCAAAACATTACCTCTGTTTCTGTCTCTATAGACGCTGCCAGACCTGCTGAGTTGCTCCAGTGTTTGTGGAGGAAAAAACAGCTCATTACATAAAGGTGAATGGCAGGTCAGATGATTGGTGAGAACGTAACTAACAGTAGAGAATCATTTAAAGGTTAATTGGAAAAGAACTTAGAGTGTGATAGCAACTACTTGGAAATATTAGAACAGATAACAAAAGGTTCTACAGTTATCTAAAAAGGAAAAGAGTGAATAAAGTGACCAAATCTAATCTAAAAAGTGAGAATAAGGGAATTAATAGTGGATAATAAGGAATGGTGGATGAAATGAACAAACATTATGTTTCTGTCTTCACTATATAGAACACAAAAATTATCCAGTTTTAGCTGTAAATCAAGGGATGGAAGGAAAAGACAATCTTGGTGAAATTAGAACCACCATAAGTTCTCAGGCCTGGTTGCATTTCATTTTGTGGTCTTAAAAGAGGAGGATAATGAGGTCGTAGAAATGTTGGTGTTCATTTTCCAAAAGCACTAGATTCTTGAACGGTTTCACCAGACTTGCAAGTAGCAATATAACACCACTATTTCGAAAGAAGGGAGGCAGAAAGCAGGAAACTATAGGCCAGTTAGCCTGGTCACCTGCCTTGGAAGGTTGTTAGAATTGATCCTTAAGGGGTTTATAGCTGGGCACTTAGAAAATCTCAAGATAAGTAGGAAGAGTCAGCATGGTTTCATGAAAGGGAAATCATGTCAAATAAATTTATTGGCGTTCTCTGGAGGAATAACATGAGTTGGAGACAAGGGTGAGCTTGGTGACATGCTGTATGTGGATTTCCAGAAGGCATTTAACAAGGTGCCACATAAAAACTTATTGTGCAAATTATAGGCACATGGTGTAGAGGTCAATGACTAGTATTGACAGGAGATCGGCTGGATGTCAGAAAAAAAGCAAGTGAGCATAAGCGAGTTCCTTTCTGATTGGCAGGATATAATGATTCTCTTATATGGATGTGTGCTAGGGGCGTCAACATTTTATAGTTTCATATCAATGACTTAGATAAGGAGAGTGAAGGCATGGTATCTTAATTTGCCAATGACACCAAGATAGTTAGGAAAGCATGTTGTGAAGAAGACATAAGGCATTTGCAGAGCAATATAGAAAGGTTGAATGAATGGGCAAAACCTGGCAGAAAACGTCTAATGTGAATTCATTCATGTTGGCAGCAAGGATATCCTAAACATTCTTGACAAAGTGAGTGTGGAAATTATTTTTCCTCTTGGGGATGCGGCTAGAAGCAGGGGGCACTGTTTTAGACTTAAGGGTTGCCCGTTTAGAAGAGGTCATTTTTTCTCTCCTGTGTTTGAACAACTTTATAACTCTTTGTCTGAGAAGGCAGTAGAGGCAAGACCCTTGAATATTTTAAAGGCAGAGTTAGATTTTTGTTAGGCAAGGAAAACAACAATTACCTGGAGAAGATGGCAATACGAAATTTGAAACACTGACAGATCAACTGTGATCTTCTTGAATAGTGGACTAGGCTTGAGAGGTCAGAGTGCCTACTTCTGCTCCGAATTGATATGTTTGTATATTCTTATAAACATATAAGGGTTAATGCTGAGGAATGCCTAAAGCACCACCCACTATGTCATACAGATCCGGAGGGAGAACAGTTTAGGATCTCGAAGGAATAAGATCAACCATTCAGATCATGTTCATGTTCTCTGTAACAATTTCTGTCAGTGTAACTTGTATATCATTGCAAACATGCAATAAAGTAAATATTGTTTAAGGCAAGGACAAGCAAGTTTTCCAGACCACACTAGACCAAGCAGGCCCTGTAGATCCCTATCCTAAAACAGGATGGTGTTAGCAAACCTACCTCACAATGAGCAGCAGCCTCATGCATCGTGGTGGTCTGCAGTGGGGATTGCTGATGCCTGTTAGTATTTAGTGGTAAGTTGTGACCACGAAAGTAATGACATGAATAGCCACAAGCTAATTTATAAGTCAAAATGTGCTGTTTTTAGTGAATGCTGGGGCACAGGATGCTTTTTTCTATACAAACTAAGGTCATACTTAAAACAATAGATGGTTCTACTGCTTAAAACTAAAAGCATCCTTTAGTTTCCTGCTTTCTATATCCTTCCTTGCTTGAGTAAAAGAGCTGCATTTACATTTTCCAATATACAGGGAACTTTCTAGAACTCAGGGAATTTTGGAAGATTACAAGCTATGAATCCATCATCTCTGCAGCTACCTCTGTTAAGGTGATATGGTGCAGGCCATCAGGGTGCTGAGGACTTGTCAGCTCTTTATCCAGTGCTTTCCAAATGAGTTTCCAAATGACTCTGTTTTAATGCTTAAAAATTAGTATAACTCCAGATGCCACCAAAACCAAAACAGCATTGTACCATTCAACATTTCATTATTAAAGTTTGCATATTAAAGATAAACACATAATGCATTATGTGCATTTAAAAATCTCAATCCTTTGCAAAGATTGTACTCTTTACCGGACCAATGAGGCATGTGGTTTATACTGCAAATCTAATCTCTGATGTGACATCCAGGATTGATTGCTATTGAGATTTGATGCAGAAAAGTGTACTGAACCCAATTTCACACAAAAAACCTGTTGTCAAAAGAAGCTATCTCTTTAAATGTGCATACAGCAATGTCAGGATCGGTAATTTTTAACTTGAATCAGAATTCAGACAGAGACATTCAGGAATTAGTCTTTTTCAAAAAAGCGATCACGTGAAATTTCAATAATTTCATCAATTTTAGCTGCAGGCAAATTCAAATTGTAGGGCTGACATTGAAAGAAATTCTGTCCACAATCAATCTTTTTTACATTAAAAGCTGGGAAAAGGGATGTGAAGTGTGCTTCCAGGCAGCTGAGATGATCAGTCAGCACAGAAGCTTAGAAAGTTGCAGGGAGTAGTCGCTGTTCATCATCATTATATTACTCTTCCAAAATGCAATTTTCTTCATGAATGCTGTGATTCATCCAGTTGTGCATGCTGGTGTTCAACAGGACAACGAAGAGGAGGTGGAGGCTTCAGAAATGTCAACATCTCCAAAGATGTGGAAGCACATCAGTGCAAAAGACTATGCTGATGTAATTGCATCCACCTTCAGCCAGAGGTGCCAATATGGTGATATACATCTGCCTCCTTCTGAGGTTCCCAGCATCTCAGATACCAGTCTTCAACTCACTGACGCAACTCACTCGACATGTTATCTAAAAATGACTAAAGGCTCATGCAAAGGGTATGAGCGTGATAACATTACAACAATACTACTGAATGTTCCAGAACTAGATTAGCCCCTAGCTAAGCTGTTCAAGTCCATATAAAACACTGGCATCTACCCAAAAATATGAAACTTGCCCACACATGTCTTGTGCACAAAAAGCTGGACAAATCCATCCTGGCTAAATACCACACTATGAGGCTACTCTCTGTTACCAGTAAATGATAGAAAGAGTCATTGATACTACTATCAAGTGACAATTACAAAATAATAAGTTAGCCACTGATGCCCAGTTTGTTTTCTGCCAGGGCCATTTAGTTATTGACCTCATTTGTCCAAAGTCAGAAGTCACACGACACCAGGTTATAGTGCAACAGATTTGTTTGAAATCACAAGCTTTCGAAGCACTCCTCCTTTGTCAGGCCACCCCAGTCCAAAACCGACACCGCCACATCATTGCAACCTTTGTCCAAGTATGATTGAATCATAGAATTGTTATGGTTGATTCCATACCCTAACTGCTCGCTGTGTGGAAACATTTTTCTCAAATAACCTTGCTTTGGTTCCACATCATTTCAAATCTCTGCCTTCTTGTTCTTTCTTTTACAAGTGGTAACAATTTCTCCCTATTTACTCTATCCAACCCACTCATGATCTTGAAAACCTGTATCGTCTCTCAGCCTTCTTTAAGGACAACAGTCTCAATTCCTCAATTTAATCCCTCAACTGAAGTTTCTCATTCCTGACACCATTCTTGTAAATCGCTTCTGCACTTTCTCTAATGCATTCACATCTCTCCTAATATGTGGAGTTCACAACAGTACACAATACTCAAGCTGAAGCCTAAAAGACATCTAATACAAATTTAACATCAACTGCCTGCTAAACTATAAGACCAGGAGTAGTCTGTACGGCTCTTCGTGTGTGCTCTGTCATTCAGTAGGATCATGGCTGATCTGACATGCCTCATGTCCACTTTCCTGCCCTTTCCCCGTAATCTTTGATTCTCCTACTGATCAAAAATGTCTCAGCTTTTAATACACAGAAGAATTCTGCCCACACTGTTCTCTGACGCAAAGAGTTGCAAAGACTCAAAACCCTATGAGAAAATAAATTCCCTCTCATCTTAGTCTTAAATTGGTGCCCCTCTGTACTGAGATTGTGTTTCTGGTCCTTAACTCTCCCAATAGGGAACACATCCTTTCAACATTTACCCTGTCTGTCCTATTAAGAATCCTGTATGTTTCAATGAGATCACCTCTCATTCTTCGAAATCCCAACGGGTCCTAACCTATTCAATTTTTACTTCCAAGACAATCCCACCACACAGGGATCATCCGAATGAATCTTCTCTGAACTTCCTCCAATAAAATATCTTTTCTTAATTCAGAGGACCATGGTGGCTCAGTGGTTAGCCAAGCTGCTTCACAGTGCCAGGGTCCCAGGTTTAATACCGCCCTCAGGTGTTGTCTGTGTGGAGTTTGCACATGCTCCCGCTGTCTTTCTCCCCATGTCTGCATGGGTTTCCTCCCACTGTCCAAAGATGTGCAGGTTAAGTGGATTGGCCATGCTAAATTGCCCATAGTATCCAGGAAAGTGCAAGCTAGGTGGACTAGCCGTGTGAAACGCAGGATTACAGGGATAGGGTAGGGGGATGGGTCTGGGTGGGTTGCTCTTTGAATGGTCAGTGTGGATTCAGTGGGCCAAATGGCCTGCTTTCATGCTGTAGGGATTCTATGAAAACTGCTCACAGTACTCCTCATCAGCGCCTTGTAGAGTTGCAGTAAGACTTCCCTACTGTGGTACTCCAACCCCCTTGAAATAAAAGCCAACTTTCCATTAACTTTCTCGATTACTTGCTGCACTATGTGCTAGCTTTCTGTATTTTGTACATAAGTAGCCCCAATTCTCTTTCTGTTGCAACTTTCTGCAGTTTTTCTCCATTTAAATAATATTCTGTTCCTTTGTTCTGCCTGCTAAAATGAACAACTTCCCATTTCTATTTTCCCGTTTTGTCTTTATCGGTCGGAGCATTGAATCCAGGGTTGGAATATTATGTTGCAGCTGTACAAGACAGACCGCTTTGTGGAGCACCTATGCTCAGTTCGCGACAAATGACAACACCTCCCAGTCGCAAACCACTTCAACTGCCCCTCCCACTCCCTGGACGACATGCCCATCCTGGGCCTCCTCCAGTGTCACAACGATGCCACCCGAAAATTGGAGGAACAGCACCTCATATTCCGCTTTGGACCCCTACGACGCAATGATCTCAATGTGGACTTTACGAGCTTCAAAATCTCCCCACCCCTGACCTCATCCCAACCAGCCCCCCCTCGTCCCGCCTCCTTGACCTGTCCGTCTTCTCTCCCACCTATCTGCTCCTCCCACCTCACTGACCAATCCCCACTTCCTACCTACACTTACCTACTAGCTTCATCCCCGCCTCCTTGACCTGTTCGTCTTCCCTCCCACCTACCTGCCCTTCCCTCCTAACTGACCAACCCCCATCCCAACTCCCTACCTACACTCACCTTTACGAGCTTCATCCCCGCCTTCTTGACCTGTCCATCTTCTCTCCACCTCTCTGCTCCACTGTCCACCTTCTACTACCGCTTCCCCTTCTCTCTATTTATTTCAGAGCCCCCTTCCCCTCCCCCATTTCTGAAGAAGGGTCCAGTCCCGAAACGTCAGCTTTCCTGCTCCTCTGATGCTGCCTGACCTGCTGTGTTCATCCAGCTCCACACCTTGTTATCTCAGACTCCAGCATTGGCAGTTCCTCCTATCTCATTGGTAAGGTCATATTTGGACCATTGCATAAAATTCTGGTCACCCTGTTATAGGAAAGATGTTATTAAACTGGAAAAGGTGCAAACAAAATTTGCAAGGATGTTACTGAGACTGGAGGGTTTGAGTTATAGGGAAATGCTAGACAGGCTGGGACACTTTTCCCTTGAGGAGAGGAGGCTGACGGGTGACCTTAGAGATTTATAAAATCATAAGTTGGTAGCTAAAGTCTTTTCCCCAGGGTAGGAGAGTCCAAAGCTAGAGAGTATATGTTTAAGATGAGAGGGGAAAGATTTAAAAGGGACCTGAGTAGCAATTTTTTCCTCACAGAAGTCAGTACATATATGGAATGAGCTGCCAGAGGAAGTGGTAGGGGTGAGTCGTGTTACAACGTTTAAAAGGCATTTGGACAGGTACATGGATTGGAAAGGTTTAGGAGGATATGGGCCAAACACAGGCAAATGTGACTAGTTCAGTTTAGGAAACCTGGTCAGCATTGACGAGATGGGCTGAAGGGTTTGTTTCTGTGCTGTATGACTCTACTTAATCTTCAGTATCTCTCTGTAAACTCTGTCTCTCTCGCACCTTGCCTTTCTACTTATTTTGTATCATTTGCTACGGTACATTCACTTGCTTCATTAATATATGTTGTAAGCAGTTGTGGTCCCAGCACTGATCCCTGTGGAACTCCACCGATTATAAGTCTCCAACCTGAAAAGAAACCCAAATCTCCACTTCAAGTTTTCTGTCCATTAGTCAATTCTCAATTCATGCCAATATACCACCTCTAACAGCATTAGCTCTTATCTTGTGACCCAACCTTCTGTGAGGTACTTTTTCAAACATGTTCTGGAAGTCTAAGTACAACACGTCTATTGGTTCCCCTTAATTCATTCAAAAAAACTCTAGTAAATTAGCCAGACGAGATTTTACTAAACTTTATGCCCTTATTAATAAAGCTGCAAACATTGAATATTTTACTAACTGCTCTCTCCACTTGTCCTGCCACCTTAACTGAGCTGTACGTGAAATATTCCTAGATCTCTCTACCCAATTTAGAATTGTACCCCCTATTTTGATTGGGCTCTCAATGTTATTCTGACCAATATCCATGACCTCACACTTCTCTGCATTAAACCTCATCAATTACCTATTTGCCATTCCATCAACTTGTCAGTGTCCTTTTGGAGTTGCACAGCACACTGCCCTTGTGATAGTTTACAATACTTCAATTTTAGTATCTTCTGCAAACTTTGAAATTGAGCCCTACACACTAAAATCGAGACCATTAGTATACTCAACAACAACCCCTGGGGAACTTCACCTTCGTTCAGCCCAAAAAAATATCCATTGCCCATTATTCTTTGTGTCCTATCACACAGCCAATTTTATATCCATGTTGCCACTGCCCCTTTTGTATCAAGACCTGCAAATACAAGTTTGTTGTGTGGCACTGTATCAAACACCTTCTGGAAATCCATTAATATCCCATTAATAGTGTTACTTCATCGACCTTTTCTGTGACTTCAGAAAAACTCCAGCAAGTCAAGTGAACATGAGGCTTCTTTTGAAGCCCATGTTGACCCTTCCTAATCATCTCACATATTTGCATGTGATTACTAATTCAAACCCAAATAATTATTTTTATAAATTTCCCCACCACCACAGTTAAACAAACCCATCTGTAATTGCTGGGATTATCCTTGAACAAAGCTGTAATGCCTGCAATTCTGTTGTCCTCTGATACTTCCATGAGTCCAAGGAAGACTGCAAGATGATGGCCAGTGCCCCTCAATGTCTTCAAAATGCCTGGATGCACTTTATCAGATCTCAGTGCCACGTCAAGTATAAACAGTCTATCCAAGACTTCTGTCTTATTAATTTGAACCTGTCTCGTGACAGAATTTCTTCTTCTGCAGCGTCCTTCTCTTCTGTAAAGACAGATGCAAAGTATTCATTTAACATCTCAGTCAATACACGTGCCGCCTTTTTAGCCTCTGATTGGCCCTGCTCCTTCTTTCACTGTTGTCTTACTGTTTAAACCTCAAAGAGCACAACTCCAGAGGTCAGGTGAGAGTGACTGCCCTTGACATCCCTAGTAGCATTCAATTAAGTATGATATTAAGCCCTTGCATAAATGGAAACAGTGGGAATCATGGAGAAAACTTTCTGTTGGCTGGTGACATTCTAGTACAAAGGAAGATAGCTGTGGTTTTTTGAGATCAATCATCTTATCAATCCTATCAATCACTACGAAATCTCAACAAAGAAATGATTCTGGCCAACCAAATGGCATCAAATTAGTCACCAGAAACAACAATGGCACAAATAACCCTGTTGATACCGCAAAGTTCTCCTTACTCACATCTGAGTCTAGTGCCAAAATTTTGAGAGCAATTGCACAGACTAGTCAAGCAACAGCCTGACATAGTCATACTCATGGAATCATATCTTACAGACAAGACCATCACCACCCCTGGATATGTCTGTTCCAGCAGCAGAGGTGGTGGCGCAATGGTATACAGTCAGGAGGGACTTGCCCTGGAAATCATCAGCATTGACTTTGGACTACATGAAATCCCAGAACATCAGATTAAACATGGGCAAGGAAACCTCTTGCTGATTACCGCATCTTGTCCTCCCTTGGCTAATGAATCAGTAGTTGTCTATGTCAAACAATACTTGGAGGAAACACGAAGGGTGGCAAGGGTGCAAAATGTAGTTGGGGTATCTCAATGTCCACCACCAAGATTGGTTTGGTAGCAGCACTACTGGCTGAGCTGTTGGGTCCTAAAATACAGAGCTGCTAAGCTGGGTCTGTTGCAGGTGGTTAGCAATCGAACAAGAGGGAAAGACATACTTGGCCTCATCCTCACCAACCTGCAGGCTGTAGAAGCAGCTGTCTATGGAGTCTTTGTGAAGACAAAGTCCTGCCTTCTCATATTAGAATACCCTCCATCATGTTGTGTCATACTACCACAGTGCTAACAGGGACAGACTTTGAACAGATCAAGCAACTCAAGACCGTGCATCCACGAGGTGCTGTGGGCCATCAACAGTAGCAGAATTCTACTCGAACACAATCTGCAAGTTCAATGCCCAGCATATCCCCCACTCAACCATTACCATCCAGCCAGGGGATCAACCCTGAGAATGCAGGAGGGAATGTCAGGAGCAGCACCAGACATACCTAAAAATGAGGTGTCAACCTAGTGAGGCTACAAAACAGGACCACTTACTCCTAACAATGTGGCAAATTACCCAGGTGTGTCCTGTATACAAAAAGCAGGATAAAGCCAAACGAGCCAATTACCAACCCGTCAGTCTACTCTTGATCATCAGCAAAATGATGGAAGATGCCATCAACAGTGCTATCAAGCAGCATTTTTTTTTAAAATTCATTAACAGGGTGAGAGCATCGCTGACCAGGTAGCATTTATTGCCCATCCTAAATCGTTCAGAATCAACCACATTGCTGTCGGTCTGGAGTCACATGTAGGCTAGAGCAGACGTATGACTCAACCTGTAATTGTTACAACCTGCCTGACATGATTTTCCCTTTTATCAAGGTAGAAGTATCTAGTCTTATGTTTTCACATAACTGAGCTTAGAATTTTTCAGATTAAAGTAACCCGTTCCAGGTTCTATCCAAAAACTTCTGGTCTAGAACTTCTACACTAAAACCCTGAGCTAATCTTAATCTTCCTAATCAAGGAAGAGGCTACCAAACACTCAAGACTGAAAATTGCAAGAAAGAATTAAACCAAACCTATATATGTGACAGAGATGGGATTCTCTCTGGTGTTTGAGTACAGTAACATAATGATATTGGAGTAAATGGAATTGTACTTTTACTGTGTGTCTCGAAAACGTTCAAATTGTGTTCCATATAAATTGCTTGCTTTAAATATAGTTTTATTGTTGAAACCAGATCTGCAGCATTGCATGCTTGTGTTTCATGAAAGCCCTTCTCATTAAAAAATATCATAGGATCTATGAAACCAGATTTAAGTCTAGATCTGACAGTTCAAAACTTCTTTGTTCAGGAGAAACTATTTCATATATCTAACTTCCACCAAGATCCTTGCAAACTGAAAACGTAAACTTTCCAAACTTTGGGTTTTTCCCATTCACAATAAACACATACTGATCCTTCTAAGCTTGAAGCAAGCTAATAATTCTCAGTGTTTACACTATCCATTCATAAAATTTTCCCAATGCAAACAAATTCCAATTATTATCCCCCACTCACATTTGGTTTATAAAATTAGGCTCCAGAAATACTAAGAAGTTAATCATTGAACCCCCTTACACAAACAGGCCAAAATTCACTCCATTAGTTCAAAATCCAAATTCTGAAGTAAATGATTATATATGTATGTATAAATCACACATTTTAGATCACAGTAGGAAGAACATGGAAAGGCTGTAAAAGATAAAAGGAACAAGCCTAAAGGGAGAAGGAGAATGAAGATCTGGATGTATGTATGCATAAGTCATCGAAGATGGCAGGACAATTTGAGAGTGCATTAATAAAACATACATCATCATTGGCTTTGTTAATAAGGACATAGGGTACAAAGTAAGGTGGTTACGTTGAATTTGTTTAACACGCTAGTTCAGCATCAACTGGAGTATTGAATCCATTTCTGGTCACTGCACATTAATAAGGATGTGAAGATATTGTAGTGAGTGCAGAAAAGTTTTGTGACAATGCTTTCAGTAATGAGGACCTAGCGTTACGAAGATAGGTTGGCAAACTTAGGATAGTTTTCCTTGGACTAATAAAGCTGACAGTGTATTTGATCGATGTATTCAAAATTGTGAGGGGCCTGAATAGAGTGGATGAAGAGAAACCTCGAACTCATGACTGGATCCTGATCAAGAAGGCACAGATTTAAAGTAATTGGTAAAGAAAGCAAAAATGAGACGAGAAAAAAGTTGCAGTGATTGGTTAAGTTCTAACAAGCAGGCAGGTTCAATTGAAATATTCAAAAAGGAATGAAACTTTTCTTTTGAGACTGAGAGATGTTTAGGATCACTGGGTGAAGCTGAGAGAATGGCACTAAGTATATTACTCATTCACAGAGCCAGTGCACACATGTTGAGCCAAGTGGCCTTCTGTGCTGTGACAATTGTGTGATTCTGTGATTAGAAGCAGAACTTTGGACTGAGATTTTCTAATCAAAATCCAAACTAAAAGCAAAATATTTTCACTCGCTTATTTAAGTTGGAGTGGTGGCATAAGTCTAGTTCAAACTCACATGCCCTCGTTCCACATATAAATTTTAAGTTAAAGTAATATTCTGAATTAACTTTTTCTGTATCCTGTACAATTTTGTATTCCATTATAAGTTAACCTCACAGGTTGTTTATTTCTTGGCTAAAGCACAGAACTCTCCAGTCTTACTCCATATCTCAGACCTCTGATGGTGGAGGTCAATATTGTGGCTTTCCACTGTAGCTTCAGTACATGAATGTTTCTTCATTAGCAGAACTGAAAGCAGCTTTAAAGATGCCATCTGACCAGATTGCTATAATGGTTAATCATTATCTTCTGTGATTTATCTTTTATTGTTGTAGCCTTGTATTTCTGCATTCTATTGCCTTTATTGATTGCTAGTCTATATTCATTGGAAAATTTGAGTGCTGACTGTACTCAGCGTCTAAAGTTTCTTTCAGCTGCATGGTTAGTTATTTCAAAACCATGTATGAAGCACCTCAGTTTTTCCTTTCTAGGTACAGACTTAGGTCTGTTGCTGGGACCGTTATTGTTTCTAATTTACACGATTAACCTTGATTCAGAAATTTATGACTAGGAGGTCCGATTAATTGGCATCAAACTAAGAGAGGCAATGGATTTGGAAGAGGGAACTCAAATAATAAAGTGAAATTCAAAATATATATAAATAGAAGAACACTGGTAAATGAAATTTGTTCTACTGCCATACCCTTCCTCTAATGAATGCTCATTAATACTTACATTTTGGCCTATTTCCAATCCAGTCCCAGAAGTTTTCTTGAATCTTCGCAATATTGTTTAACGCATAGCAAGCTGAGTAAAGTGAAGTTTGACAAAGCCCTTTAAAAGGTTGAGATATACCACATCCTAAGGCACCATTTTGCACTCAGTATCTCGATTTATTAATTCAAAGATCTCATGTGCTTTGCCATCTACTCTCACTATACCTTGCCACCCTCAAAGATTTATGCATATGAACTTCTTTGTCCCTCTGTCCCAGACTAGTCTTTAGCTATTGATTCTGTATTGCCTCACTCTCAATCCTTTCTGATAAAATGCATCACATCACACTTCCCAGTATTAGTTTACCACTTAACTGCCTGTACTACTAACATATCTATATCCTGTTCTAGTGGTATCATCCTCACTGTTCATCACCCTCCAAGTTTTGGATTTGTTCACACATTAAGCATGGATGTTGCTGGCTGGCCAGCATTTATTCTCTGTGTAGTTGCCCTTGAGAAGGTGATGTGCAGTACATGTCGGGTAGGGAAGGAATTCCAGGCTTTTAACCCAGTGACAGTGAAGGAATGGTGATATTTTTCCAAGTCAGGATGGTGTATGACATGGAAGGGAACTTGCTGATGGTGGTGTTCCCACATATCTCCTGTCCTTGTACTTCTAGACAGAAATTGTTATGGATTTAGTATCATTACAAATTTTGAAATGTTATTTCATATTCCAATATTTAAGTAATTTATATATGTATCAGAAAAGATTGTGGTCCTAGCAATAGCTCTTGGGGATATCACCATTTGCCATCCTCCAGTCTAAAAAATAAACATTTGCCCTTACTCTGTTTTCTGTCCTTAAGCCATTTCTTTTAATCCAAGCTAACACTGTCTGCCCCTTCCATGATCCATAATTTTGTAACCAGTCTTTTTTATTTATCAAATGCTTTCTTAAAACTTAAATGCATCAACCTGTTCTGTTACTTTATAAAGCAATTCAGTAAGATCATTCTAGCACTTGTCCAAGTGTCTGTCGATCTTTTTTGCGCATTATTGTTTCTATTCCTTCTCCACCAATGATGTTAAACTGAATGGTCTGTACTTACTTAAGCTGCCCTTATACTTTTCCTTGAATAAAGGTGTCACACTTGCCACTTCAAATCTTGTGGTATCACCCACCCACCTCCCTCCTGACCCCACTGTATCAAGGGATGCTTGGGAGATTATGAACCATGTTACAGTTCAGCAAATGCTGCTCTGTCACAGTAAATGTTTATTTTGGGTTTTGCAAGCTATTGACAATAACTGAAGAAACACACTGTTTAATTCAATCAGCAAATAATTTGGATTTAGGGCCAATGTACTAGCATTATGGCAATAATAAAATTCATTGATAATGTTAATCAATAGTACAGTTGACAGAATGTCTATTCTTTGCTGCTTTCTAAAAGTGATATATATTCATATGTAATAACCTATTTATTGCAAACAGAAGGAATATATTCAAGCCTTGCACCTTTTTTGATTTATCTAAGAGCTTGGGGAGCTGAAAGATCCCTGTCGTTTTCTCCACGGAAACAGTTCAGCCAACCAATGTTGACTTGAATAGGCATAAATTGGTTATTTTCAGGTTGGCAAAGTATGATTAGTGGAGGGTCATAAGAATTAAAGCTGGGACCTCAACTACTTACAATTTTTATTCATGGCTTGGGGAATAAACCAAATTTACTGTCGCTAAACTTGGTGAAGACTCTTCTAAATAGGAAATAAGCAACCTGCAATGGGCTATAGATAGTTCAAGTGAGTGGGCAAAAATGCCATGGTTGGGGTATAATATTGTAAAATGTGAACATGTCTACTTTGACAGGAAGAGTATGAAAAAAATTTAAATTAAGAGAGTTTGCAGAACTCGGAGGGACAGGGGAATTGGGGTCCTGGTATTTGAACTGCATAATGTTTTGTATACAAATATGGCAAGTGGTTAGGAAGGCAAAAAATTGTTTATTGCAAGGGAAATGGAATATAAAAGTAGGCATGTTTTGCTTTAGTCATACAGGTCATTGGTTAGAGCACACATTTTGTACTGTACGATTTTGGTCTCATTGAAACAGGAGGACTAGATTATTTGGTCATCAATCCAACTGTGCCATTCAGTATGATCGTGGCTGATCATCAATCTCCATGCCATATACATGCTTTCTTCCCATATACTTTGAATCCTTTAAAATCTAAAAGTATATCTGTCTCTTATTTGAATATATTCTGCAATTTAGCCTCCACAGCCTTTAGTTAGAGAATTTCACAGATTCATGACCCTTTGAGTGAACAAATCTTTCCTCATCTCAGCCCTAAACGGTCTACCCCATATTCTGAGATTGTGGCCTCTGGTTCTAGACTCCCCAGACTGGGAAACATCTTCCCTTTATCTGGTCTGTCCAGCCCTGTTAGAACTTTACATGTTTCAATCAGATGTCCTCGCGTCTTTCTAAACTCCCTTGGTCTTGATGGCATGCATCCTAGGATATCAGAAGAAGTAGCTATAGAGATAGTGTATGCCCTGGTGGTAATCTTGAATGACCTGTTATTACTTTCTTAATAGTGAATTCTAACTATTTTACAACAACACATGTTAAACTAATTGGTCTAATATTTTCTACTTGCTGCCTCCCTCTCTTTTAATCCTCAAGATGGCGGCAGAGTAGCAGTGCAGGCTCCTGCTCAGAGCTCATCTGCTCCGTCTGCTTTTACGTTATTTTCCTTCTTTCATTACTTTTTTTCTTAGTTTAATCTACTTGCCTTATGTGAGATGCGAGTTTGTGCAGCACAGAGGAGATTGTAGCAGAGGAGATCAGGCCAGCATGGGGAAGGTGAGCCCAACATGGTGGTGAGAGAGATCCCCAATATCAATGGCAGTCGACCCGAGCGATGGTGAGAGCAGGAATATGCAACCTGAGGCAGCCAGCGGTAAGAGCAGGCAGCTGCTCCTGAATTGGCGGAAGCCCAAGGCAGCCTGGCAAGAACAGGATTAGGCAGCCCAGGAAGGCCGGTGGCAAGAGTGGGAGCAGGAACAGGCTGCAAGGTGGTGAGAGTAGGCAGCCTGGGGCAGGGGCGAGGATGAGGCCAAGCCCAGAGCTGGGGAGGTTGACCCCTTGGACTGCTGGAGTGTGAGACCACCATGGCCAGGTGCTTATGGACTGTGGTGTTGAACTTTTAACTGTGGTTCTTTATTTTTCTACTTTTTAGTAAGAAGGACTGTAATGTTAAACTTGTTAACCTTGTTTCTTTATTTTTCTGCTTTGCACCTAAGATTCTGTACCTTTGTACCTAAGACAGTGCCATATGTAGCAACTTCTAAATTTTTCATTGTACTCATGTGAGTACATGTGACAAAAATGCTAATTCTAATTTTTAGATAAGGGTGTTAAATTAGAATTTTTCTAATCTACTGGAATCTTTCCTGCTTCCAGGGAATTTTGGACTATTATAATCAACGGATCCACAATCTTAGCTGGCACTTCCTTAAAACCATAGGATGTAGGCCATCAGGCCCTGAGGACTTGTCTGCCTTCTGTTGGGATGGTACTACTGTCCTCCACTGTGAAAACTGACGCAAAATAATGATTTAACAACTGGTCCCTTTCTCTGTTCCCCACTATTAACTCCCCAATCTCATCTTCCAAGTGACCAACATTCAGTTCAACTGCACTTTCCCCTCATCCATTTTTATATTTTAACCAAGTTTTCTTTCATAATTTACCTCTGCTCTTTTTATTACTTCTGTGCTAATTCTTTGTTGATCTTTAAAGGTTTCCCAGTCTTTCAGCCTACCACCTTTACAGTATGGTAAGCTTTGTTTTTTGTCTGTATATTATTTTTAACTTCCTTGTTTAGCTATGGTTGGTTTTTACCCCCTCTTATAATCTTCCTTTCTTTCTGGAATAGTTGGAAGCAATTGAGTATCTGTTTAAGCATCTGCCACTGCTCATCAACTGACCTAACGTGTAATCTTCCTGCCCAGTCCACGTGGGCCAAATTTGTCCTGATGCATATGTAATTTCCTTTGTTTAACCCCAGAATGCGAGTGTAGAACTCCAGTTTCTCACCCTCTAATTGAATTTGAAATTCCAGCATGCTATGATCACCCTTCCCTAGAGGGTCCTTTACCATGTGATCATCAATTAATCCCACCTCATTACATAGTAACAAGTTCAGATTAGCCTGCTTCCTGGTTGATTCCACAACATATTGCTCCAAGAAACCATCTCTAATATAGTCAATGGACTCTCCTTCAAGGCTAAGTTTGCCAATTTGATTAATTCAGTCTATATGCACATTCAAATCACCCATAACTATTGCTGTACCTTTCTTACAAGCTGCCAGTATTTCCTGGTTTATAATGTGCCCCATTGTTGGACTACTGTTTTGGGTTTTACAAATTACTCCACCAAAGAGTTCCTTGCCTTGCTACTTCTTATATCTACGCAGACTGATTATACATTTTGATTTCCGTTGCTGATATCATTTCTCCCACAGCCAACATATGTCGTGATCTCCATATTAGTTGTATTTCTCTGAGCTAGTTTCCTTTTGTGTTATATTTCTCAGGTTGGCCCTTTCATTTTATGTGTTGGAATCCCAGGTTCAATTTTGAATATATTTATGTCTGGTGTCTCCTTTCAATTTTACTTCACGTGGACATTTTGTTATACTTCATTTCAGTGTTCTTATTGAATATGGCTTGTTTTGGTTGATCTTCTTTGTCATCTACCTCCAAAAGATATTTTCTGTCAGTTTTGTACCTCTTGACTGCCCAACTTTAACTTCTCGACTGTTCTTCCTTCAAATCTGCAATATCTGTTCTGCCCTTTAAGAAAATACTTGATGTTATTAATGCATTTTTCTTTTTTATTCTTCTCAGTTTTGAAGCGTTACTGGGGAGATGAAGAGAATTTTGCTGTCTACTACATGTATCCTGATCATGCTGTGACTTTCATTTTAGCAGTGGGGTTGCAGGAGTCATGGAGTGTAACTTACCCTATTCTGTGTTTTTATCTGACTTAACAATATTTACGGCACCCAACTGAGTTTGAGGTCTGAAATAACCCACAGAGGCCGGTATCCCATCACCAAGTCACCCTTTATTTACATGTAGAGACAGTCCTTGACACTGACCCAGCTCCGTCAGAGCCAGCTCTCAGAGTGAGCAGGATGTCTCACACTCCTGTTCTTATCTGTCAGTCAGGGATCCCTGATTGGACCAAATTAAGCAGGCCAATCAGGGAACTCATATTTTATGAGATCCACCCGGCTGACCTCGTTACAATCACTGCATCTCTCCCCCTCTGAGTCTAAGGACACAGGCCGGATTTTTTTTTTGTAGTTCCTCCTGGGGTGTTTTAGCACCGGGTTAGGTTCCTCCAATTCTGTCTCTGATCCAGGCAGCATGTAACATACAGTAGTTCGCTTCTTGCGCCTGGAACGTCTCAGAAGAAATTCATTCTCTTCTTTAGATGACAAAGGTATCCAGGCAGCGACATTCACTGTGTCCATCTCAGATTCCAAGGTATCTACAGTGCTTGATGGAGAGGGAGGACCCACAGGTTCCGGGACAGTTGGAAAAGCTTTTGAGGAGCTGGGCCCATTTTGCTCCCACACTGTCTGGGAGTTAGCAGTTTTCGTACGGTCCGTGTGCTTGATCAAGACCGTCCCAACTACCCGAACTGGACCTGACCTCACATTGACTGCGCTTCTTACCCATGCTGGGTTGGTGGTTCTCACACCAATCTTTGTCCCTGAAGTAGACTGTCTCTCTCTCCTTCCAGAGTCTTGTGATCCACATTGACACTCCTGATGCTATGTCACCACCACCATCCCCCCCACCAATTTGCCCCACCTTCCCAGCACACCCGCCAGGTCCGGGAAGATCAGATTTAACTTGGTGCAGTCTTCTACCCATTAGCAACTCTGCTGGAGCTATCTCTGTGGTTGCATGAGGGGCGGCCCTATAATCAAATAGGAACTGGGACAGTTTGCTATCTGTTGAAGCTGTAGGCTGTTTCTTTAAGCCTGCCTTCAAAGTTTGGACTGCTCTTTCTGCCAGACCATTGGATAATGGATGGTATGGAGCTGTACTTATACGTCAAATACCATTCAATTTTAGGAAATGAGCAAATTCTCTGCTGGTAAACAATGGTCCGTTATTTGTGACCGACACTTCCAGGAGACTGTGTATTGCAACGGAGCTGGATCAGGACATCATTCAAATGAGCCACTACACCCTGCAGCAACCTGGAATTGTGCAAAGCAGAACAGGAGCACTTATATAGAGTTTTTAAAAGGAATGGATACCCAAAAAGCACAATCTGCCATTACCTCTGCGACAGACCACGGCAAGAAGACACAACACGGCCAGACACAGTAGTCACCCTACTGTACATCAGGGACGTAGAGATGACCTCAAGACTACTCTGACCCGTAGGTATCAGGGTAGTCCACAAACCAACAATCACCCAGCAACACCCCGTACCCACCATCAATAAAATTAATGTAATGGACAAAATAGCGTTCAAGGACTGTGAGAAACATTTCGTATGCCGAACTGGAAGAAAACTGGCAATAAGAATACACAAACACCAACAAGCCACCAAGAGACATGACCAATTTTCACTGGTCTCAAGACGCACAGACAAAGAAGGACATGAATTCAACTGGGACAACGCATCCATAATAGCACAAGCCAAACAGAGACATGCCAAGGAATTCCTGGAGGCCTGGCATTCCAACTGGAACTCCATCAACAACCACATTGAACTGGACCCGATATACAAACCACTGAAGAAAAAAACCAGAAGTAATACCAACCACCGCAGCAAACTGAGGCATATAAATAACAAGTGGGACAGAACGCCAACGCTTCACCAGAAGCACACTGACGATGTTACCTAGCAGGGTGACGAAACATCTGCAACCAAACACACTGGCTCGGCGAGCAAGCCTGCAACCTCATCCACAACCCAAGCTACAAATCTTCTCAAAAACTTTAGATGTTTATTTTGATTGGTTCTGATTTGGATGTTGCTAAGCAATTTAACTGTTCCAAACCAGATGTAGGTGGACTTTGCAGGGTGTGCAGTTTTCTGGATACAGGCCTAAGAGTTCTCTTACTCAATTTTGGGCCCGGTAGGACTTTTTTGCTGTCTTGAATTTGCGTACAGGCAGCAACTACACTGACTTGCTGCCTGGATCCTGAAGAAAATTTTGACCATTTGGCCGAGCCTTAGTTTTGTTTTGGGGTTTTGCTGTGGGCTGATCTTGAGTCCCTCTGTTCAGGATATGTCCTGGGTGAGACTATGCAATTGCTTTCACTCAAGTTGTGCTTCCCAAACTCAAGTCAAACTGGCAAGGGTATCCATTTCCATCGAAAACCCTGTAACTCATATGATCCACTTGTTGCATTTTCCAATGATAAAGGCAGTTATAGTGCCTGTTTGAAGCCCATTTGGGCTTCAGGTAATAGGTGCTTTTGCACAGTTACATCATAAATCCTGGATACCAAACGGTCCCTCAGCATCTTGTTAAGGGTTAAACCAAAGTCATATGCCTTTGCCAGTCATCATAACCTAGTCACAATCTTGATACGCATTCCCCTGGTTCTTGAATTGCCAAGTAAAACTGATAACATCTCAGAATTAGAGGAGGCTTGGGGGCATAATATTCCTTCACTAAATTCATTAACTCTTTAAATGTTTTAGTATCCGGTATGTCAGGGAAAGTTAGGCACCTAATAACTGAAAAAGTTGTGGGTCCACAAGCTGTCAGGAGAATTACTCATTGCCTTTCATCTGCCCCAATTTGCCTGGAAAAAATAACGCGTTGTTTCCACATACTGGGCCAAATCTTGAAAGGCAGGATTAAATAAGTCGAGCTTCCCAAATAGTGGCATGATGTCAGAAATGCTTACCCCAACTCAGACACAACTTCAGAAGTATGCTTTTCTCTCATCGCCCCTGAAATAACTGATGTTGAAGTTTGCTGCGTTCAGTGCCATTGCTTGTTTTCTTGAGTGTAAGTGGCTATGGCTGCTTTTGTGTGCCATTTGAGCTCCCTGGGAACAGCATTTGTGAATCCAAAACAGTTTCACTCTTTGAATGTACAATGGTGTGTGACTACAGGAGAAGATTCCTGGGAGGGTGCACAAAATGGACTGTGGCAGTTAGAGAATGGGACTCGCCAAGAACTTCTCAAGGGCACTTAAGATAGGCAATAAACAATGTCCCATCCAATGAAGTGTATGTTCCCCTGAATAAATATTTTAGAAGTTGATGCTTGTCTCCAGGGAGCTATCACGATTCATATATTTTGCACAACTCATAGCTCCCAGAACTTATAGCCGAGGTTGATGGATGGATCTTGAGTGATGAGTGCTGTACCTGAAAATGTGACTAATAACTCCTGTGAGACGTCAGCACAACAATCAAGCTCTTGCCTCTTTGGTGGTGCTGTTAATAAGTAACAAGTTCAGTAAATTAATGAGAGCATCTTAGATTAGGGGATTAAGAAGATGAATTGTTTGGGTAAAGCTAAGAAATAGAAAGGGCGCAAACCTTGGTGAGAATTGTTTCTAGGCATCAAACTAGCCACACCAGTG
Organism: Rhincodon typus; assembly: GCF_021869965.1. Taxonomy (NCBI): domain Eukaryota; kingdom Metazoa; phylum Chordata; class Chondrichthyes; order Orectolobiformes; family Rhincodontidae; genus Rhincodon; species Rhincodon typus. The sequence continues at coordinate 83,379,472 of NC_063334.1, forward strand.
TGGCCAGGGTATAAATCAAGAAATTGGACTTGAGTCTAGCATGGGCAATGCAGTAAGTGTGTGACTCCCATTTACATATTGAATTGGCAAATCTGATTAGTACAAATGCTGTGGAGAATGAATTCTTTGATTGTGTGTGACATGGATTTCTGAAGGAGTGTGTTCAGGAACCACAGAGGGAGCAAGTTACTTTAGATTTAGTATTACCTATTAGGAAAGAACTAATTAACAATCTTGCTGTAAAGGGTCCATTACAAATTAGAGACCATAATATTATAAAATCTTATGTTAAGTTTGGAAGTAATGCAGTTCACTCTGAAATTTGGACTCCACATCTGAACAAAGGAAATTGTGAAAATATGACAGACAAGTGACTATGATAGAATGAGAAAATACCTTAATGAATTTGTGAGTAGACAGGCAAATACTAGTATTTAAAGCAACATTACATAGTCTACAACAAATATACATTCCTCATAGACACAAACACACAACAGGAAAGGTAAATCGACTGTAGCTAACAAAAGAAAGTAAACAAAGAGATGACTTTTGTAAGGCTGACAGAAAATGTGTTAAGTCTGAGGATTGGGACCAATTTAGAATCAATCAAAGGATGACCAAGAATGTGATAAAGAAAGGGAAAGCAAAATATGAATACAACGTACTGGGTAGTATAAAGGTAGATAGTAAAAGCTTCTTCAGATAAGTGAAAAGGAAAAGATTATAAAGGACAAATGTGAGTCCATTACTGACCGGCAGGAGAAGAAAGAAACAGTGGAGAAACTAGCCAATTACTTTATGAATGTCTACATGGAGGCAGGTAGGGAAAATCTACTGCAAATATAAGGGAACTGGTAGATTCGTGAAAACGAGAAACTGAAAGAAGTTGTATTAATAAGAAGGTAGTGCTCAAAAAATTAATTGGATAAACCCCAGGACCAGGTGAATTACATCCCAGAGTATTAAAGGCATTAGGGATATGGCTATATTGGTGGTTATAGTTTTAAATTCTGTATATTCTGGAAAGGTTCCTGTAGACTGGAAAGTTACAAATGTAGCCGCAATGTTTAAGAAGTGAGGGACAGAGAATACAAAGAACTACCAATCTGTTAGTTTGATGTCAATAGTAGGTAAATGTTAGAATCAATTATAAATGATTGGATAACTAGATGCTGAGAAAATAATAATATGATTAGGCAAAGCCAATATCGATTTATGAGAAAGAAATCATATTTGACAAACCTGTTAGAGAATTTTGAGAATGTTAGTTGTATCACGGGAGAATCAGTTGATATGGTGCATTTGGATTTTCTGAAGGTTTCGGGTCAATGCCTGGGCTATAGTTGTTCAGAATCTATATATTGCATGTGGGGACCAAAGTAGTATTTCCACATTTACTGTTGATAAAACAGATGGGAATAAGTTTTGAGGACACTAGAAAGAGGCTTTGTTACAAAGGTGCTTCTAATGAAATATTTATTGGAGGACTTAAGTCTTGGAAGACTGTAAAGGAATTGATTTATTTCAGGTTTTATGGAGATATTAGCAACAGTTTCTTTAAAGGAAATTATTGAAAGGTTACTGTAAACTTTGAAAATATTTTTTACCAGGATTTCTAAGAAATCATGTGACTCATGATAACTGCCTGCTTTGCTGTAGATCCCTGCTGTGGTTATTTGAACAGTAACTGGATGAAGAGTGTTTTGGTATCAGGAATTAGTTGGGGGGAAAAGGAGCCTATGAGGAAGGGCTGCATAGCTATCTTCTGTATTTTCTGAAGTCCTGTTGAGTTCAGAATGAAAGATGTTAATTCCTCTGGAGGAGAGACTGAAAGAACATCTCAATATTGTATTTCCTGACCAATCTATCTGCTCAAATGTGATTGGTGACTTGGTCATGTGTGCCTGAATATCAGAATGACAGGCTTCGGAGCATTTTATGTCTAAACCTTTTTTGACTTCAAGAATAACCCCAAAGGCCAGAAAGATTTATTTTAAGATGAAAGTCTGTAGAGAGAAATCCATTTCTTTTGTTCCTTGAGTGTTTGTGTGTCATTATTTGGAGGGACTGATATTTATACTTCAATATTTCTGATTGTGTATGTTAACCAGTTATTGCATCATCATTGAATAAGTTTTGTTTTGATAATAAACCAATATTTATATTTATTAAATAAACCTGATTGATAGATCTTTTATATAAAACCTGATATAGATAAGGCATTTAATGGACATCTCAGTATTTAGGAAATACATTTTTATTTTAAATTATAACCTTTGGAATTGTGGCACTAGAGCAGTAGTGCACTCCTCAAGCCTCGTTGTAACAGCTTCAGGGGGATTTGGACAGGCTAATTGAATTGTCAAAAACATGGCACATGAAATACGTGAATAAATGTGAAGTTATCCATTTACTTAAAAAACAGAAAGGCAGGGTATTTCTTAAATAGTTGGAAGTGTTGATATCTGTTATGACTTGAGCTTTTCTTTCTCAGTTTGAACTTGGTATATGTCCAGCAGCACAACATCAAGCAGATTCATGCATGACTTAGTCAGTCATACCTGAAATTATCATGGCATAGTGGTGTTGCCTGCTTTAAACTACCTCTTGCCTAGAGTACCAGATGATTCTGGGGAGTGAAGCAATATGTGGCCATAAAGCAGCACTAACTTTGTCCAATTCTCTCTCTCAGGTCTGAGGTATAAAACCAGATTTCTCAATCATTATTTCTACAGTCATTGCAGAGAACAGCCAGCTTTAACTTTGTAATGTCAGTTCAGGCGCTTCCTGCTAATAAAAGTTCAATAATTGATTTGAGGGATTAATTGTCCCTTAATGGTCAAGTTGATTTCCTGTCATTGAGAGTGCAATGCAAACAGTTGTAGAATCAATGAGATCTTCAAGTTAGACCAGTTCATATGGGAGTCAGTTAAACTGAGGTCTTTCAGTGAAAGTAATTGTTCAGTTTTCATAGTTCAAGAGGAAGTTAAAGATAGTGATTTCTGGAACTTTCTCAAACTCCCAGAAGATACTTTCTACAGGTAGCAGCTTTGGTTTACTAGGGTCAGCAGAGTGTCATTATTAAGGGCAGGGGCAACCCTTGTCAGAGGGAATGGGGGAACCCCCAGCCTACAATGAACTCAATCAGGATCCTCTGCTGCCAAGCCTCAAGGAAGCTCAGGATTTATAGCACAGCTTCTCTATTTGGCATAAAGGCGGCCTTTAAGTGGCCACTTTTAAGGCTCCATCAGGCAACTGATAGGCAAGTCATCATTGCCCCTGACTGAATTACAGGGCATTGGAAAAATGAGGGTGAATCGCTCCCCTTCCCTCAACCTGCCTTCCCTCCAAATTCTGTGTCATGCCTCCTAGCCCCATTCGGATCTCTCAGCCACTCTAATCAGATGGATTATATTATAACTAAGTTGTGAAAAGAAGTGACCTTGTACTGTAATCTTTTAAAACAGGAGTAACACCCCGTGACATTGAATGAGCAATCAAGGGTAATCTTTAGGTGAAGTAAACTTAAAGGATAGGCAATGTAATTCATGTTATTTTAGAAAGTTTTAATGGTAGTTAGGGAATTCAACAAAGAGAGCATTTGGACAGTAGTTAGTTGGAGCTTTGAATTAAGATTGCAGTACAAATTGATTAGCTCAGACATGCAAAACCAAGGTAATACAATGCCACTGTAGACTGTATGATCTTTTAACAAGTTTAAAGAGGGTTATTTTTCTGTTATATGTTTAAGTTTGGGAATTTCTAATATATAATAGGGAAGATATGACACAAAAGTGGGGAAGTATGTTTGTGTTCTATAATTTTTAATATATTACATGCATTTTCTTTGGAAGTCTAAAAAGACCGTGATAAGTGGTATTCTCATTTTCGTGTAAGCAAAACAAACTGGTTAATTTAGATCATTCCTTCTCCAGGAGAAAAAATTAATGAAGAAAATTTGGGAAAATCTGGCAACTGTTTAAATCTTTTCACCAAAATTGGTGTCCATTTTAATTTAGCAAATTTTTTGACTTTCTCATTCGGGAAAGTCTAAACAGAAGGGGAAGGATCTCGGATGGAATCTTGTTTGAGGCGGCAGGAGTCTTCTTGAGCGGTAGGAAAGCCAGAAAGAGGCCCAAGCCTGCCTCTTCCAGACAAGATCCATCAAAACTAATGCCAATCAGGCATTCAGGCCACCAAGCAGGCCTTTGCTTGGAATTAAGACCTCTGGGGGGGTGGCATGTCCCACTCAGCAAGAGGTGCTAATCAACCAGACTCCAGGAGTCTCACACTTCACAGCACCGTAGAGAATGCTGGAGCTGCTGCTGGAAAGATGCACAGGATTACAGAGGACCAAGGAACAAGATAAATGATCTGTTTGGTGGGAGTGGGTGACTGTGATAGGGGTCACAAGGAGACAGGTGTCAGAAGCAAGAATATTGGGAATGGTTGTCAGCTTTTTTATTTCAAAAATAGACTTTATTCATTAAAAATTTTTTACGTACATACATAGTCACTAGAGCACTTACGTTCTGCACAGTCGTTACAAATGGAGAACAAACAAACCCAAGGCATTTTTTATTCATACAAGACTATATTTACATTGATTTGAGGCACCGGGAGGGTCCAATAACTGAACGGACTTGCATTGTACTTTGGCAGAAAGACCTTAGATGATGGTCTTTCCCCACAGTGCCTCACATCAGCTCACTCACTTGACTGGGAATTAAACATACTCAAGGCACCCTACCTCCCACTCCCACCTCATCCAACAAACTTGCCAAACAGCCCTCTTAGAGATGTGTTAATTGTAGTGTGTGATTGAGGCCTGGGAAGGGTGTACCACAGTCGGCATCACTGTGAAGCAGTTTAGGAAGAGTGTCAAATGTGACATGGTGTGAGAGGAAACGGCTGATTAGGTGAGGACAGTCGGGTAATTATTTAGATTATTTTTATCGCTTATACTTTGTGAGGATTTTATTTTGGGTTGATAGTTTGTAAAGGCAATAGTGCAGAGATCTGGGGAAGAAGGGCCGTAGAGTAATGAACTTGATTTGATTTTTAGGACAGTCTAACGGTTTAACTTAAATGGGTAAGACATGAGAGATAAGCTCAAGGCCATGGTATAATCCTTCTCTTCTACGTTGGGAGGCAGGCACTGTTCCAGTGCCAAGGACCAGAATATGTGCAGGAGTGCCTCCAGTTGCAACTGTAGGAAGCCAGAGTTTCAGAGCTGGAGGATCCATGAGGCTGAGTAATATGGATAGCATGTACAGAGAGGTGCTCACATTGCAGCACGAGACTCCACAGACATGGTGGAATGGATGACCGCCAAGCAGAGAAAGAGAACTAGGCAGGCAGTGCAGGAGTCCCCTGTGGCCATTCCCTGCAAACCAGATATGCTGCTTTGGATACTGGTGAGGGGAATGGCCTTTCAGAAGAAAGTAGCAACAGCAAATTTGTTGCACTATGTTTGGCTCTGCTGCACAGGAGGGAGTAAGTGAGGGAAGGTTACAGTAATGGGGGATTCCATTGTAAGGAGAACGATTGGACATTTCTGTGGCTGCAAAATAGACTCCAATATGGTATTTTGCCTCCTTGGTGCGAGGGTCAAGCATGTCCTGAAGTAGCTACAGAACATTCTGAAATGGGTGGGTTAAAAAGAAGAATGGGGATCTCCAAACAGAAAATTAGGAAGCAAGTTAAATTGTAAGACATCAAAGTTAGTAATCTCAGGATTGCTACTAGCGCCACATATAAATCAGATTAGAAATAGCAAGTTATATCAGGTGAATATGTGGCTGGAGAGACATTGCAAGGGGAAAGGTTTCAGATTCCTGGAACGGGTTCTGGGGGATGTGGGTCTAGTACACGTTGCACGGGTTGCACCTGGACAGGACCGGAACAGACATCCACAGGAAAGTATTTGTTGGAGTGTTTGGGAGGCTTTAATCAAAAATGGCAGAGGGATGGGAACCTATGCAAAGAGTCAGAAGAATAGGAATTAAGGAGAAGAACAAAATACAACAAGGAGAATAAGAATAGTGACAGGCACAGAGAGATCAAGGGCCAGGATCAAACAGGAAGACAGAAAAATAATGGGAATGGGACAAGTAATATTAGAAAGATAAGCCTGAGGCATTATGCCTTAATGCGGGGAGCAGTCACAATAAAGTGGATGAATTAATTGTGCAAACAGATGAAAACAGATATAATATGGTTTTATTATGGAGCTAGGGCAGCAGGATGAACAGGGATGGGAGCTGAATATCAAAGGTTATTCAGGGCAGGGGATGGCCTAGTAGTATCCAGAAACCCAGATAATGTTCTAAGGACCTGTGTTCGAATCCTGTCAAGGCAGATTGTAACATTTGAATTCAATAAAAATCTGGAATTAAGAGTCTGATCTGTTCATGACCTTGAATGCATTGCCAATTGTCAAGAAAAAATCTAACTGGTTCAGACCCCCAACTCTTAACTGCACTCTGGGCATTTAAGGGTGGGCACCCTCAACTAGATTCATAAAGTCATAGACTCATACAGCACAGAAACAGACCCTTAGGTCCACTGGTCCATGCTAACCATGATCCCAACTAAACTAGTTGCACCCCCTGCGTTCGGCCCATATCACTTCAAACATTTCTTATTCGTGTACTCACCCAAATGCCTTTTAAACATTATAACTGTAACCACACCCACCACTTTCCCTAGGAGTTCATTCCACACACAAACCACTCTCTGTGTAAAAACATTGCCCCTCATGTTTTTTTTTTAATTTTTCCTCTCACCTTAAAAATTTGCCCTGTACTCTTGAAATCCCCCATCTAGGGATAGGACACCTGTCATTCAACTTACCTATACCCCTCATGATTTTATAAACCTCTTAAGGTCACCCGTAAATCTCCTAAGCTCCAGTGAAAAATGTCCCAGCCTATCCAGCCTCTTCTTATAACTCAAAACTTCCATTCCTGGCAATGTCTTGGTAAATCTCTTCTGACCCTCTCAAGCTTGATAAGACCTTCCAAATACAGGGTGACCAGAACTGGACTTAGCACTCCACAAGCAGCTTCACCAACATCTTGTACAACCTCAACATAACGTCCCAACTTCTATACTCAAAGGTCTGAGAAATGAAGGCAAGGATGCTAAATGCCTTCTTAACCACCCTATTCATCTGTACATCACAGAAACGTCAAAAAATTTTACACCTGAACCCCTAGGTCCCTCTGTTCTACAACACTACCCAAGGCCCTACTTTTAATTGTATAAGTCGAGCCCTTGTTTGTTTTACAAAATGTAATACATCACGTTTGTCCAAATTAAACTCCATCTTCCACTCATCAGCCCATTGGCCCAATTGATCAAGGTTTCTTTGTAATCTTCGACAAGCTTCTTCACTGTCCACTATACCACCAATTCTGGTGTCATCCACAAACTTACTAACCATGCCTTCTGTATTCTCATGTAAATCAGTTATATAAATGACACACAAAAGTGGACCCAACATCAATCCCTGTGGAACACCACTGGTCTCCAGTCCGAAAAACAATCCTCCACCATCACTCTCTGTCTCCTGCTGTTAAGCCAATTTTGTATCCGGGTGGCAAGCTCATCCTGAATCCTATGTTATCTCCCTTTACAAATTAGTCTACCATGCAGAACCTCTATGGGTAGATCTTAGAAACACCACGGGACAGAAAACAATAGTGGGGGTTGTGTACAGACTTTCAAACTATAGGGGTACTGTTGGGGAAAGCAATAACAGAAAATTGGACACTCAAGCAATAAGGGTACAGCTGTAATTATGGATGTCTTTAATCTGCATCTTTAATGAGCAAATCAAATCAGTACCAATATCAAAGAAGAATTCCTGCAGAGTATACGAGATGCTTTCTGGATCAATATGTTGAAGAACCAACTAGAAAACAGGCCATCCTAGGGTGGATATTGTGTAATGACAAAGGAATTATTGGCATTTTGGTCTTCAAGGCCTCTTGGAGAAGAATAATAGAATTCTTCACTATGATGGATAGTGATGTAGTTGATTCTGAGACTAGAGTCCTGAATCTAAATAAAGGAAATTTCAATGGTACAAGGTGTGAACTGGCTATGATAATTTGGGAAAGACCATGGATAAGTAATAGAAAACATTTAAAGTATGCATTGGAGGAACTGCAACAATTGTTCATTTCTGTCTAGCCCAAAAATGAAACAGGAAAGGTGGCCTGACTATGGTTAATGACGGAAATTAGGGATGGTATTAGATCCAAGGAAGGGGCATAGAAATTGGCTAAAAAGAGGAGCAAACCTGATGTTTGGGAGTGGTTTAAGTTTCAGCAAAGGAGGACAAAGAATTAACAGGGGAAAATAGAGTATGAGAGTAATGTTGTAGGGAACATACATACACATTGTAAAAGTTTCTATAGGTACGTGAAGAGAGAAAGATTATTGATGACAAATGTAGCACCCAACACAAATAACATCACAAAACTATTGGGGAACACAGTGTCTTGTAGGAGGGAAGAACTGAAGGAAGTCAGTATTAACAAGGAAATGATAATGGATAAATTGATAGATGAAAAGGCCAATAAATCCCCAGGGCCCAAGAACCCACATCTCAGAGTACTTAAGGAAATGGTCCTGCATTGGTGGTCATTTTTCAAGGTTCTATAGAATCTGGAATAGTTTTCAATTAAAAAAAATGGAGAGATTTCAGTGGTAGGGGCATAACAGATTTTAAAAGATTTAATAGCAGAACACTTAGAAAACAGTGACAGAATTGGACAGAGTCAGCATAACTTTATGAAAAGGAAATCATGCCTGAGAATCTACTGGAATTCTTCAAGACGTAACTGCATAGCTGATATGGGGGAGCCGTATCAATGGATGTGGTTTATTTGGACTTTCAGAAGGCTTTCAGTAAAAGATTTTAATGTAAAATTAAACCGCATGGGATTGAAGATAGTGTATTGACATGGACAGAGAACTGATTGGCAGACAGGATACAAAGAGTAGGAATAAACAGGCCATTTTCTGGGTTGCAGGCAGTGACTGCAGAGATCAGTGCTTGGACCCTAGTATTGACAATTTATGTTGATTTAGATGATGGAGGTAAATGTAGTACCTCCAAATTTGTAGATGACACAAAGATGGGTAGGAGCGTGAACTGTGAGGAGGATGAAGAGATGCTTCAAGTGTGATTTGGGCAAGTATTGTGAGTGAGCAAATGCATGGCAGATGAAGTATAATATGGATAAATATATCAAAAACAGGAAGACAATTATCTGAATGCTGATAAATTGGGAAAGGGAGAGGTGCAATGGAACCTGGGTGTCCTTGTACACCAGTTGCTGAAAGTAAGTATGCAGGTGCAACAGGTGGTGAAGAAAGCAAATGATATACTGGCCTTCATAGCAAGAGGATTTGAGTACAGCAACAGGGATGTTCTCCTTTTCAACAGAAGGATATTCTGACTATGAAGTGGATGCAACAAACATTTACTAGTCTGATTCTTGAGATGGCAGGTCTTATGTATGAAGAGAGACTGGAACAGTTAGGATGATATTCGCTGGAGTTGAGAGAATAGGGGGAATTCCATAGAAACCTGTAAAATTCTAAAGGGACTAGACAGGGTAGACACAGCAAGAATGCTACCAATGACAGGGGAGTCCAGAAACAGGGGCCACTGTCTAAGAATACAGTGTAGGCCAAAATGGGAATACCCAGCCTCTGTTTACCAGCTGTGGGACAAGATCAGCAATTTTCTTGGCAGCTATTTCCTAATTTGCCACTTCTGGTGACACCATCCAATTAAGGATTGTGTGTAACAAGCTCCCAGTGCTGTCGGCTGCATCAGAACACTGGGAGAGGTAGCGAGCTGCAGCATTCCAGGAATCTCAAGGGCACCATCATTCTGTAAAACATTAAAAATCTGAGGTTTGGATGATCCAGTCCATGAGGGTTGCCTTCCTTTGTCTGGCCCAGCTCCAGCGACCTTCCTAGAAGGTTGCAATGAAGTCAACCCCAGTTTAGTGCCCGGCTGCACCAGTACAATTGCCTTTATTAAGGCCTTCAGATAATTAAATTTGCTGCCTGGCTTCAGTAAGTGAGCAGCAAAACAGCATTCTGTCCTGTCAGTGGAGAACCTGCCCTGAGGTGGAACTGTGACCCTCTATTTTGCTACCCCACCAGTGCAGAGAAAATCTTGTCAACTGTGTCTCAACTCGTAGAATTGTCTGGAAGTTACACCACAGCAGCAAGATGTTCAGCCCACCCTGTTCATGGTGAAGGGAAGTAATCAGTTAAATATGCCCACCTTTGTGCCATATACTCTTACTCTCAATTAGTTAAACAACATTTCTAATCGACTGTTAATGGTGACATAATTTATGTTTCAGTTATTAATGGTGCTACATTCCATAGCCGCAGAACCCTTTTAATAAAAAAGTTACTCCTGTTCGTTGTCCTAAAGTTACAAAGTTCAATTTTATATCTTTATTCTAAACTTCTCAATCACTGAAAATGGATTTATACTTTCCATAGAATCCCTACAGTGTGGAAACAGGCCCTTCGGCCCAACAAGTCCACACCGACCCTCAGAGCATCCCACCCAGACACACCCCCCTATAACCCACCTAATCTACACATCTCTGAACACTGGGCAATTTAGCATGGCCAATCCACCTAACCTGCACATCTTTAGACTGTGGGAGGAAACCAGAGCACCTGGAGGAAACCCACGCTACTGACACTACTGTTTATCTGCGGTGTCCTGACACTTCAGAATTTTAAACAAATCTATCAAATTATTCCTTAATGTCCTCTCATTCTAACAAATGAAATTCCATTTTTTTAAGCCTTTCTTCATATTTCCTCATATTAGGCAGCAACTTATTAAAAATCCAGAACCCTGTCAGTTTCGATATCCTTATGGTTTGAAAGCCAAAAATGCAAACTATGTTCCAAGAATGGTCTAAGATTTTATTTTGGTTTACAATTAAAACTCAACTTTTATGTTCTGTGTCCCTTGCCACAAGACACAGTATCTCATTAGGTATTTCAGATCTTGTTGTGTTGAGGTGCTGCTTTCGTAAACTTATGACACTCAACACCAAATCCCTCCGAGCTGCCAACATCAGCCATCTCGCCCACTTTTGCTTTTTATTGAACTGAAATGCACTACTTCATATTTACTTCAGAAAGGTGGGCCTTTACTCAGTGGATGCTATTCCCATCCATGACATTGAGCTGCATTCCAGAAGCTTATGGCATAATCTACACTTAAGGGCAGGACTGAGAGAATTGGTGGTTGACGGGTTTTAGAAAAATTTAAATAGAGGTCCAATCTGTGCTTTCAGATATATGTAAATAATCTCATGATAATAATATTTGAAGAAAAACACCAAGTTCTCCAACTAAAGCCTTAAAAAGATGATTTATGTCTTTGTTGTTTGTAAAAGCTTGTTGTGCTAGGGAAAACACATTTTGGATTTCTTGCTGAGAGGAGTTGACAAACCTTATTTGGATTCTATATGAGATTATAACTGCAGAGTTCATGAATGGGTTGAAACTTGGTTGATTTTTTTGTAAGCCCTAGTTGGCAACAGGAATAGATTGGGAGACATCCCAAATAATGAAGAAGGGTCCCGACCCGAAATGTCAACTTTTCTGCTCTGATGCTGCCTGGCCTGCTGTGTTCCCCCGTCTCCACACTGTGTTATCCCAATATATGTGCTGGGCTTCTCTCAAAGCAATATTGGGAGTCTTGCCAAACCGGGGGATTATTTTGGGAATGCTATTTTGAGTTAGGCAACCAATTTACTCTTTGATTAATCAAAGGTGATAGCCTAGATACGTAACTTGGAAATGTAACATTGATATTTAACTTTGATTCAACTTCCTTGATCTGATTTAGTGGAATATACTTTGAATATATATGTAATGGTGAGGGAGAAAGGACACCATTGGACCCATATAAAGTTGGCAGTTAGAAACATGAAGCAATGTTTGAATAGAGGAATTAATAGAAGAGCCAGGCATTAACTATTGCAACTTTATGGTAGGATCAAAGTAGCACAAATTTGAAAGTGTCTGGTTGTAATAAAGTTCACCGTATGAGGCCAGGGAATCTAAATGTGTGCTCATTATATTTTGAGTGCAGCAGAGTTTTGTTTTGTGGTTAGTATTCAGCCAAAGCCTTTGCTTCTGTGACAGAGCAAGAAGTTAAAAACTTCAACAAAGGTAATAAAAGACACAAGCACCAATTCAATTGATAAATTTAACTGTGTTGCAAAACCTGTAATCTGTTGAATTCCTTGTTATGTATGAGCATTATCATGGATATCAGAAATTTAATGACTGAGAAAAAAAGATAAGACAACATTTTTCAGTTAGGAATTTTGAATGGTTGGATGATTATTCTTTACCTTTATTGAGGCATTCTTCGCAGGTATTTTAAGATTCATTAGTTTTTTAAGCCCTTTATGGTTTTGCACTGATAGCTTGTCCTTTTGATTCATATTTTCTCTTCAGTACTGATGTATTCCTCTCTTACTTCAAAAGAGGCAGAAATGTAATAATGGCCAAAGCATGTAGGGTTCACTGGAGAGCCGTAGATTAACAGTTTAAATCAGTAGAGTGGAAGCATGAACTTAGGGCTAAAGATTGAGATGTAAGTAGGGAACCGGTGGAGCATATGATACATATGCTAGATAA
>NC_063334.1:83402185-83454575 GCF_021869965.1 Rhincodon typus
GTCTAGGCCCAAAACGTCAGCCTTTCTGTTCCTATGATGCTGCTTGGCCTGCTGTGTTCATCCAGCTCTGCACCTTGTTGTCTTGGATTCTCCAGCATCTGCAGTTCCTACTATCTCAGACAAACTGGGATTTTTTTTATCTTTGTGGTTCAGCTACTTATGGAATAAATTTGCTGAAATGAGGAAAACTGTTTTTGTTTTAACATTTTGTTTTATTAAAGATGAAATAAAAATGTATTTCTAACCAAGTACAATAGTTCAGAGATTTTCCTTCAGTGATACTAAGGGAAGTTCTGAAAACTTGGTGGAACACAACATTATAAACAAACTGTTAGATTATAAGTATACGCTATAAATATTTTCTGCTTTTATTTCAGATTAAAATAAAGTTTATTTTATATTAAAACTAACTTTGGGATCATTACTACATTGAATAGGCAATTTGCATAGGCAAAGGAAAAGCTTCACATGTGCTACAAACACATGGAAGACAGGAATTAAAGGCAAAATTGATGGGATTTTTATTTAATTCCTTTGTCAAAACAGAGTGTTTAAAGGCTGGTTTGCAATGATTTGAAATTAAATATAAATGAATATGAATTCTCGAATTTAAACACATTTTATCAATTTATTTTAATATATGTTTAGTAAAAAATCAAATTTATGGTTTTTGGATTTACTAGTAATTTTTTTTAAATCCTAGAAACTGAATTAAAAACATATTGCAGTTTTCAAATGCTAACATGAGATGATTGACCTTTATTCATTAAGGTATTGGTGTTGCCTATGGATATGGTAAATTATGTTTGTCCTTAGATTAACAATTGCAAAGTCTTGCCACCTAAAGACTGAAATGAAGGGCAGTGGATGACCAGTGTGACATTCTTTATTTGTATGTCTCTCATCACACTGGTGGATATTTTTTCCACTTTTGTTCTTCATTATAGTGCATCCAGATGTCTCAGAGCTAGGCTTGACATCTGACCTCAGGGCTACAGGGTGAAGATGCCCCTTAGCCTGTGAATTTATCCCAGGCTGGGTTAAAGTTTTCCACAAGGCATTCTGGTCTTGGTTCAGGAAGTAACAAGTAAATGAGAAGTTATAAAGATGTTTTTTTTCAGGAAAGGAGGGTAGTGAGAGGAATAAGTTCTCAAGACTTCTTGCAGTGCAGTGGCTGAATGCATGAATGGCATCACATAATGCATCCACAGGCACATCTAATATCTGTCACAAAGAAACTAGAACTTAAAAAAAGAGGTGACATTGATGTATCATTATGTCTTCAAATTAATGGGTGCTACAATTAATCATTTTAGGAGAGTGTGTCTCATTCCCTTCAGTACACACTCTAACTTAGATTATTTTTTAAAATAATTACAAACTTTCAGGTCCCTGTAAATGAAATTTTGCACTCTACTTTGTCACAAACCAATTAATTGATGAAAATCAACATGTTGAAAATAATATAATAACTATTATAACAATGTTTCATGTATAATTTAAACATAATAAATGTTTAAACTATAAATAAATATTTACATTATACAAATATGAAGTACGTTATATTTTTAAACAGGTATTTCTATAAGTTTCTTAAAGGCTAGTAATGGTGACACATTTGATGTAATGCCTAATTGTGTCATTACAGTTTTAGCTGAATTTTCAAGACCATTAGAAACATGTAACGTTCTGTTTGTTGATGTCTGTTGACATATAGTTTGTTGGGAAGATGCCTTCACATCCATTTGACATGGAGTCTTTCTATTTATTTTGTAAAAGTTTGGAAAATTGCAGTGCAGAAAATATGTGGGACTTTATAACCATTTCTAAATATAGCACGGTAAGTTATTAATGATTATTTTGTTTCAAAAGCTACTTCAGGCAGAAAAAAGCATTAAACAAAGAGTAGTAAGGGCGTGGAATGCCCTGCCTGCAAAAATAGTAGACTCGCCCACTTTAAGGGCATTTAAATGGTCATTGGATAAACATATGGATGATAATGGAATAGTTGAGTTTAGATGGGCTTCAGATTGGTTTCACAGGTCGGCGCAACATCGAGGGCCGAAGGGCCTGTACTGCGTTGTAATGTTCTATGTTCTATGTTCTATAACATAAAGGGGCTAAATTTAATACGTCCCAAAAGTGCATAAGGATTCTGATGAGGACTTGTACATGCTAAATTTGATACAAACGTGTTGCCAGCTTTGCATTGAAGGATACATCCAGCACGAGCTGCACTGTTGAGGCAATACACACTTCAACAGGAGTTTCAAACTCAGAAGAGATTAACATTAGGTTTGGCACCAATTAAAGCTAATGTTCACGTCTTTCAGCCAGTCTGTGCCTCTAAAATCAAGGTGCATTGCAGATGATGCAGATTCTCCAAGTTGTTCGACAACTGATTCTAATGAAAGTCAGAAGACTGGCCCAACATGGTAGGTTGGGCTCCAAGATTTTCAGTTGCTGTCTCCAAGAGTTTGATGGAGCAATTGAAAGGTCAGATAGGACTGACCAGACATGCTCAAAAGGCAATGGGAACAGATAGCTGTGAAGGTTAGTTCCAGAAGTCTCACACTGAGATTCCTGAATCTTGCCTTTTTTGGCCAAGTGCGGTTATGTTGCATTTTTTGGAGGGATTCTTGCCAAAAGGACTAGTTAGAGTTCTTGTATCTTACCACTGTGTCTCATTAATTACCTACCAGTCCTTCTGGAGTCCCTCACATCCAATTTTATCCTGATCCTAACCTGTATTATTCCCAGAACAACTCACTGGATATCTGCCAAAACATAGGCATCCCTGGCATCTGTGCCATCTTTAAAAAACTGCCATGGACCTAGACGAACACTTGCATTCTGAAGCTGCCCTGCTCGGTCAAGGACATTTTCTGAAGATGTCAAGGAAGGGAATCTGGTTTTACCATTCTCCTACAGAGACCTGAAGGTCCTGGTAGAGGTGGTGGTGCAAATGCCCTTCTCCGCTGCATCAGGGTAAGCGTCACACTCTTCCATCTACCACTTCACACTCACTCTATCTCTACTACCGTACCCATCTCCCACCTGGAGTCTTGCTCTGCCATTCAATTGCCTACGATACATTCTGTCACACACTCTTAACCACCAGCAACCACACACACCCCCTAATCTTCCCCAGAGAAGCCACCTCCTTGACCTCTCAAGGCAAGAGTATGAAGACCTCCGCAAAGCTGCCTCCTGTACTCACCACCAGCTCAGGTACTGTCGTCTCAGTGGAATGTAAAGCTTAGAAAGTGTGGGAACACAATTTAATGAACACATCACTGTAACAGCTGTGCAGCTGGCTGAGGAAGAAATGCTGCAGGCTACTCAAACTCGTTGGGTTGCTGAAGAGCAGAAAACCTGCTCAGTCCCAGTCAGGAGAGGGCCCTGTTGCATTGGCAATCAGGAACGAACAGGAACGACAGACACGCATGTGAAATGCAGTGGCCCTTATAGCCTAGAAGCTGCAACAGTGCAGCCAGTCATGTGACCATCTCCTCCATGGATAGGTTGGCAGCTGCCATGGAGAGCCAGACCCAGCACGCTGGTGAGGTGAACCCACCTACGCTCCGTTTCCCCAAGCATTCATCTTAGGATCGAAAGTAGGGAATGACATTCACTGCAGGTGATCATCACAAATAGGCAGGGCAAGGCATGGAAGCAACCAACTGGATAAGGAACTTGGCCAAGGCAGGGCGTGGATGGTGTGAGCATGCAGATAACTGAACAAATACTAAGAGAGCAAGAGAACAGCCCTGAGATGCAGCCTGGTCCAGTCTGTGAGTTGGTTGCCTGTCTGTGTGTGCAAAGTGTCCCTGCTGCTGCCTTTCAATACCAGTTGCCAGTGCACTCTGTAATGCAAGTCGATGCTTCCTGAGCAACCTGCAAGCAAATTGTGGAGGTGCCATGATGGTGGTGAGAGATTGACAAATGCCAGATGCTGATGTCCATGGATGAGGGGTGCATGCAACTGGTGCATGAGCATTGTGCCCTGAGATACTGTTTGCTCCTTAGCAATATGGGGATCCTGCAGAGCAAGTAGTGATCTTAGGTCAGATGCTCTGATTTCCATATCCATTGGTTTCTTAAAGCCAGAAATCAATCTCAGCCTAAGTTATACTCATCTGTGGAGCATCCATAAATCCTTGGTTGGGCAATTCTAAAGATTGACAACATTCTGAATGAAATAATTTCTCCTCCAAGCTAAATAATTCTGAAATTGTGTCCAGTTGTCTTGATTTCTTAGCTAGAGAAAGCAATCTCAGTTTCTAGATGGTTCAGAACCTTGCATGGCTCAGTGAGATTATCTCTCATTCTTCTAAAGTCGAGAAGTATAGGCCCAATTTACTCAGCCTGTTATCATAGTACAATCTTATAATCCGAGGAACCAACTTAATGAACCATCACTATACCACCTCTAACAGAAGTACATCCTTCCTTAGGTACAGAGACAGAAATTGTGCATGGTATCTCAACAAAGGCCTAAAAGATTATGGCAAGTCTTCCTTATTTTTGTGCATCAATCCATTTACAAGGAAGGCCAAAGCACGATTTTCCTTCTTAATTGCTTGTTTTACCTGCATGGTAACATTTTCAATATGTTCCTTGGGTGCACCCAAGACTTACTGAGCAACAACTTTTAAAATATTCATACTTTTTAAAATAATATTCTCTTTTCAAATTGTCATACCAAAGTGAGCTAATTTATTTTATTCTTTCAAGGGATACAGGTATTGCTCGCAAAGGCTGGGATTTGTTGTCCATTCCTAAATGCACTTGAATTGAATGGCTTGCTGAACCACTTCAGGGAGCAGTTTAGAGTCAAGAACATTGCTGTGGGTCTGGAGTCATGTGTAGGTCAGACCAGGTCAAGATAGCAAATTTTTTCCCTGAAGGTCATTAGTGAACCAAACAACAATTAATGAGAGCATGGGCATCATTACTGAGGAAACATTCAAATCCAGACTTCTTATTTAATTGAATTCAAACACAGTATATTTCTTCAGCATCTCTGCCATTTCCTTGGTTCTTCACAATAATTTCTAAACTCGCTGCCTCTGTAAGACCAGTGTTTACTTTATCTACTCTTTTTTCTCATACTTACAAAAGCTCTTAATACCAGTTCTTATATTCTTGGCTAGTTAACTCACATACTGTTTTCTTTCTCATTTCATGAAATCTTTGTTCACCTTTGCTGATTTCTGAAACTCGGCCAATCTTTGGCCTGCTGCTATTCTGCACAACAGTGTAAACCTCTACTTTTAATCTAATGCCACCATTCAATACCCCAATGAGCAATCTGTATTATTTCTTTCCCTAAATGTTTATTTTTTAATGTAATATGCCTGACACCAACCTTCCATATGCCTTTACACCAAACATGGAGCGTATCCTTCCTACCATGAATGTGATACCTAACTCCATTAGTACAGTTCTGGACCCAACCATCATGCAGCATCTGATGGCAAATGACACAAGCTTTCATTATAGCAAGAGCAGAAGTGACCCAAACCCTAAGTCCTACAGTGGAAGATCAGACTGAAGTCAATCAAGCTCAGTTTGCTGCAATGACACATATCACAAAGGGTCCTGCAAGATCCCATGCAGTCCATTAGATTTTCCTTTATAGAATCATAAGGGGCATGGTTAGAGTGAATAGTCAAAGTCTTTTCCCCAGGGTAGAAGGCATAGGTTTAAGGTAAAAAGGGAAAGATTTAAAAGGGACCTAAGGGGCAACTTTTTCAAGCAGAGGGTGGTGCGTGAATGGAGTGAATTATCAAAAGAAGTGGCGGCGACTGGTACAATTACAACACTTAAAAGTCATCTGGGTGGGTATATGAAGAGAAATGGGGTTTGGAGGGATTCAGGACAAATGCTGGCAATGGGACTAGATTAATTTAGAATATCTGGTCAGCATGGATGAGTTGAATCAAAGGGTCTGTTTCCATGCTTTACGGCTCTATGACTCTGTGACATTATTAAAATTTGATGAGGTGATTCCTGGGGAGTCACAAAGGTTCTGCAGAGAAAATATCTGTGTCTTCTCTCAGAACAACAGCACTATGTCCTCCAGTAAGTACTGTTTGCCAGCCCTCTGATACTCCAGTAGTTGCAGCAGACTGACAAAACTTGACAAACTCTGCAGTGTATTGCAGGGCTGCTTTAGAGTAATCCAAGCAGTGGAAGCATCATTTGAACACCAGAGTCATGAGCTAAGTGGTCAGCAGACAACCCTTGTTAGCCACTAACCACGCTCTGTTCTCTGCCACGTAACAGGCATTTATTTGTACGATTTGTACGAATTTAGATGCAGCACTTGCAAAGCAGTGTTATGTGCATTAACAAGCCATCTGCACCATAAGGAAGTTGGCTATCCTGGCAAAGTTACATACATACTGTGTTGGCTTCTGTTTGGAAAGAGAGAAGGAGATGTATTCTTCTTTACGTATAATCCATCAGGTCGCCTCCCTTTTTCAACTGTAGTAGGCAATTGGAGAAATATGGATATGAAAGACGTATAAAGACGTTCGTGGCTATGTTCATCTTTATGGCATGGGCTAATGGTGTCCTGGCCCAGCTCTGAGGCTAAAGATCTGTCGGTTGTACTGGCAGATTTCAGTGAGTAGCTCCTCAGTGAAATTGAAGCATCTGCTTTTCTATTCCCAGCTTTAGTTTGAGGTGGGTGAATTGCCCCCGAAATCTATGTGTCAACAGCTATTCACCCATTCCTCTCTCCCTTTCGCAGTCTGCCATTCTCTGCATCACTTTTATTTATTCTTCCTGTCATTCTCTTGGGCAAAAGGGATTGAAACGGTGGCACCCAATACTGAAAGCAAGTGATTTTACCAGAATGAGGCATTCACCACATGCCACACCACTCCCTGTAGAAGCCACAAACTTTATAAATATCAGTTCAAACCATCAAATAACAGCAACAATAGCTGGAAGTTGAGATCAAGAATGCACTATGAGAGTGAAATCTACATACCAACTGACATCACAATCAGCCTTTTCAGTATACTTCTGCTGTAGATTCCTCATGTCAGTGCTAATTTACTTAAAATGATGTCTGGCCCATCCCCAACCAGAAGTGTTACTGTGGTGGCCAGATACCATTTTTGAGACAAAAAGACATTTGCAGTGCCGAAAAAGAGGCACGAAGTATCCACATTTCACAGCCTTTATGTCAGATCTTTATGATTAACTTGTTACTAGATCCAATGAATTACTAATTTTGTGTGTTGTGTTTGTTTTATCTAGCTGGCAAAATTCTACACTGTTAGTAATTAAAGCATATCTTTGAGCAACAAAATTTATTGTGTACCCATAGTTAAGTGCTTGTTAAGAAACAAAAGTTAAGTTTTCATCTTCACCCTTGGGCAAGAACTTGGCAGAGTATATTGGCTGCTAAAGGAAAAATTGCGCATTGTGTTCCAGGAGGAAAATTAACCCATGTGTCCAGCAATATTGCAGAATGTAATGAATAGCTATCAAAGATATTTGAATATCATCTCTTTAAGAGTATCTTCTGCCTGTCAGTGCTCCACCTCCTGCAAATATCTGTTCCTGAGTTGCTCAAGGAAATTTCCCTTTATAAATCCGTTTAAAGCCTCTGCAGCTTTCATGTCAATTGAAACATGACTTAAGCCCTTTTAAATGGTACTAAAAGCAGTAGACCTTCAATAGAATAGCTCCAATGAGAGTTAAGGACTTGGAAAAAAAGACATGTTTAGGCGAGAGATGGTAAGGTTAGGGGGCTATTGCTGAAATTAGGTAGCACCTTGCATGTAAAACAATTGAAGGTTCCAATCAACTGGCATAAATCTGAAAAGACAGACCCTCAGAATTTCAGGACCGAAATGTTTTTAGAAACTTTCCAAATGCATTTTAGGCTCTATGCTTGAACTAACCATAGCACATTATTTGGAAATTATAGATTGTACCTGAGCCTGTAAAAGTCTTTAATTAACTTAAACGTTCATTAAGCAATATTAGAACTGCATTGTATCTGATGGGCATTGTTGTCAAAAAGAGGGAATGCCAAGATTTTTCTGAAACAATAAGTTGTTTGTCTACTTAGTTGTATCTTTTCTCAAGTTATAATAGATGATAAAGGGACAAGCTTCTTTAGCTATTCTGGTGCATTCACACTTTAACTCCAAAGCAGGCACAGCTTCTGCTAGACCTGGATAAGCTCGGTCCCAGTGTCACTTCAGAGTGATTTTAGAGTGCAAGATCAGCACAGGCAATGGGATGGGAATTTTGATGGTCAGCAGTTGCCACAGTGCTAGATACTTTACGAATATTAGCTGATATATCATGAAGGAAGAAGAGAACTGGCTACATGGATGACAAAATTCTACTCCACATTGGTACAGGCTTTGAAGTTGGCTTGGATCTTCAAAGAGGAAGTAATTTTACTTTTGGTTTTTAAAGTAATATTCTCCCCCAACCAGTGATATATCTAAAAGGCTAGAACTGGAGCCTAGAACATGGAGGCTAGAACTGGAGCCACTTTTTACAGAGTATGTATTTTCAGAGATCAATAATGCAAAATGCACCTCCTAGCCCAACAACTATAATTTTCATCTGCTCCTAATTGTAGGAGCACAACTGAAGTCCCTGTAAATGCCACTACCTCCAAACAACAAATAAAATTAAGATATAATTACAAGTTCGTTTTCCTCTTTAAGTATAGGTTAGTGTTTATATGTACAATCAAAATTTCAAAACAAATCAAAGAATCGAGAAGCATTAAGGGAAAGTAAGTTGCAGTGGAATGGAGATAAAGGCAAAAAATGTCATTGATTTGGATTGTCGGCAGAGGGAAGAAATGGATTCAAAGAGCTTTTCTGTTCCAAAATTATTCTTAACTCCATATTCTGTTAAAAAAAGGCTTACAATACAGAAAACCCTTCCACTACGATACAGAATGATTCCTTCATACGTGCATTTCATTTTTTGTAGAACTATTCGACAGTTGATTAGTTCCACCCTCCAATTTAATTTTAGAGAATTTCTTTCCAGCATTTGTTTCAAGGGAACCTGATCAATCCATAACTTTTCCTCACTCACACTTTGCAAATAGGTCCCCATGTCCACTGCCACCAGAAGATACAGCAATTCAGTTAGTCCACTTTTAACAACCCATTGTATTTTCTTGATTCCCTAGCTACAAGACCACATTTACCATTTTCAGTTATCTCACTACAGTACCCATTGGGAAATTTAGAATGGGAACATTGCTAAAAATGATGAATTTCATGTGTTTTGGGGCACCTAAGGATGGGGACTTTAGTCTGCATTTCTGTAGATTTGACTCCATTAATGTTTTATTTGCCTTTAAAGCATTCTGTACTTAAGGGTGTTTCATTGTAGTCCTTAACTCCAACACACCAAAAGCTGCATCTGTTTGAATCTGAATGTGCAACCAATCCAACAGGTTTAGCAATTGCTCTTGTTTTATTTTTAAATTGATAATATCTTTCTGTAATGACCAAGTGCAATTAATAAGATTGTTGATTTAACTTATTCTAGAACATAGAACAGTACAGCACAGTAAGCCCTTTGGCCCATGATGTTGTGCCAAACTTTTATCCTAAACCTAAGGTCTATCTAACCTCCACCCCGACCTTATACTATCATCCATATGCCTATCTAATAGCCGCTTAAATGCCCCTAATGAGGCTGACTCCACTACCCTCTCCGGCAATGGATTCCACGCCCCTACCACTCTCTGAGTAAAGAACCTACCTCTGACGTCTCCCCATATCTACCTCCACTCACTTTAAAACTATGCCCCCTCGTAATAGCTACCTCCACCCTACTTTATTGTAGGCCTCTAGACCTACTTTATTGAAACAAATAAGTTTAAAGCAGTTCTGTTGATGCTAGCAGTGTTGGAGGTGTTGGGAGTGGAGTGGACCATGGTCTCCCGAAGGGAACAGTCCTTGCAGAACTCTGACACAATAGGAAAGGGGAGTATGTGTCTGGTGGTGGCAGCTGTGTCACTGTAATGCCAACTATATGTTTTCGCCTGTTTGAACGATTAATTCTTCAATTTTATTGCAAATGCTGCACAGATTATGATACAAAACATTAAGGCTTGTCTTTTTAGCATTGCTTGTCCTGTTCCCATTGTTTTTCACAATGATGGTGCAGGGTCCTGGCCCTTAATCTCTCTGCCTTTTACTTTTCTTATTTCCCTTTCTGTCTTTTGTACTTATCCTTGTTTCCCCTTCCTCTGACTCCTTGCATAGGTTCACTTCCGTCTGCCACTTTAGTTTAACTTCTCTAACCACTTTAGCAAATAAGGACCTCAGTCCCAGTCCTGTCCACATGTAACCCTTCCAGTTTGTACTGGTCCTACCTCCTCCAAAACTGATCTCAATCCCCCAGAGATCTGAAACTCTTCCCCCATGCACCTCTTCTTCAGCCATGTATTCATGTACTATTTCTATTCTGACTAGCATGTTGCACTGGTAATAATCCTGAGATCCTACCTTTACGGTCCTACTTTTTAACTTATTTCCAAACTCCCTGTAGTCTGCTTTTAGGACCTCATCTCTTTTTTATAACCCATGTTGTTTACACCAATATGTACCACAGCCTCTGGATATACACCTTCGTCATCCAGAATGTCCTGTAGCTGGTCTGCAACATTTTGACCCTAGGACCCGGAAAACAATACCATCCTGGAGTCCTTTTTGCAGCACAGAAATGCCTGGCTATTCCCCTCACAGTTGAAACACCTGTAACAGTTGTATTGCCATACTTTTTATTCCTCCCCTGTGCAGCGTAGCCAAGAATGATACAATGAATTTGGCTGTTGTTGCTTTCCCTGTGAGGCTAGTCCCATCAACATTATCCAAAGCAGTATATCTGTTTTGCAAGGGATAGCCACAGGACACTCCTGCACTGCCTGCTGAATCATCTTGTTCTGGATGATGATCACCTATTCCCTTCCTGCCTGGGGAGTCTTTGCCTGCCATGTGCCATCCCCCAGTAATCACTGAGTTTGCAATTAGTCTTATTTTATAGAAGAGGCTGCATCAGGATAAATACAGTAGACTGTGCTTGCATGGGAGGTGCAGGGAAATGGGAACAAGTGTTAGGGTGATGTAGTGAGGAAAATAACCATGTGTTACAGAGAGAATAGTACCTTCAATGTGCTGGATTGAACGTATGTTTGATGGTGGAATTTTTTTGTAAGTTTTGGTAAGGAAATGCTAAAGAGAAAGAAACTGAAAGATGGGAATGGAATATGCACAGGAAACAGTATTGGAAAAAGTGCATTTGAGAGTCAATAGCATTGCAGTGGCTATGGGAGTCAAAGATTGAGAAGTCAGGAAAGGGAGAGGGAGTAAAAGGTAGACCATGCAAAGGTAATGGAGCAGTGATAGTTAACAGGAAAATTCTTTAACTCAGAACTAGAACAGTAATAGTGTAATTAAGCAACAGTAGGAGGCTATCCTCTGCAACTGGTCATCTCAGCTCTCTGTACAGCAATCAAAACATTCCCATTCTCCCACTCTATCCCTGAAGTCCCACAAGTTTATTTTGCTCAATTTCCTATCCATTTTCCTTTTGAAATAATTGATTGTCTCTGCTTCCTTCATCCTCAAAGGTAGTGAGTTCTAGGCTGTACAGTTGCTACATTAAAGTGTTCTCCCTCACACTTCTACTCCACTTATTGTCCACTTTTTCAAGTTAAATCTGTGACACCTTGCCCTTACGCAATCAGGTAATAGGTAAAGCTTTACTTTGTTTAATTTGTTTAAACTTGTACATGTCTCTCAAATCTCCCCTCAATCTCCTTTGCTGCAAAGATAATGATCACAGTTTTTCCAATTTAAGAAAAATTCTGCAAATATCTGGAATAAATCTGAAATAAATAGAAAAACTGCTGGATATATACAGCAGATCTGGCAACATCTGTGGACAGAGAAACAGAATAAACATTTTGGTCCTTTCATCAATGCTACAAACTTACCTTGCATCTCAAAACCCCTATTCTTGGGTTAACGCTGGTAAATCATCTCTGTGCCTTCTTAAGGGCCTTCACATCTTTCTTAAGGTATTGTGAGCAGAACAGACATAATATTCTCTTTGTAACCTGACCAGAGTTTTATACTGACCCTGGTCATATATTTACCAGGACTCTGGTTAATATATTTGTGTCTTTTCACATCAACTGGACACCTGCACCATTGGACTTCAATAAGGAGGTATTGTTCCTAACGGTCCAGATATAAATAATGATTATTCCGAAATCTAATTTGCCTTCAGCAATCAGTGAATTCCATGGTGAAAGTTACAAAAAATTGGAATGTATCTGCTTTCCTTATTAAACTCTCAGAAGAGCGTATTTTTTGAATATTTATGTGGCTTGTCTACAGAGTCAAATCCAGCTGAGTTCTGAAGAGCCATGGCAGAATAAAAACTTTAAATAATTTTGTTTCTCTCTTCATAGATGCTGCCAGCACTGTTGCGTTCTCTAGCCATTTCAGTTTTTATTTCAACATTTGCAATACTATGCTTTTATTTCATATCAGTATAGTTGGTAATTCTTGCATTTTTTGGTGTGAAAAACACTGCGATAAAGAATACTGCAACAAAATAAAAGCTAAAACTTATGAATGCAGATTGAAATTTTTCATAAAAGAAACTGTAATTAAATGTTAAAATAGGAATTTAACCAAACAATTTTGATGCAGTGAGATTGGCAGAAAAAACTTGAGACCATCAGTAAAAGGGCAATAAATGCTGCCTAGCCAGCGATGCCCTCATCCCATGAATGAATGTAAAAAAATTTATTGCCCATCCCTAATTGTCCACAGGGCAGTTAAGAGTTAACCACATTGCTGTGGGTCTGGAGTCACATGTAGGCCAGACCAGGTAAGGATGGCAGCTTCCTTCCCTAAATGACATTAGTGAACCAGATGGGTCTTTTCTGACAGTCGGCAAGGGATTAGTGATCATCATTAGACTCTTAATTCCAGGTATTTATTGAATTCAAATTCCACCATCTGTCATGGTGGGATTTGAACCCAGGTTCCCCAAAACATTACCTGGGTATTTGGATTAACAGTCCAGTGGTAACACCACTAAGCCATTGCCTCCCCAGCTTCCTCATCTGAATAGTATTAAGGAAATATTAGATAGGACAAAATTTAGTTTAACACATGCATTAAGTATACATCTGACCACCACACCCCTTCTCCTCCACCACCACTGATCCCTTGCCGTCAGTTACCAACCTGACCCATGACTATACCATCAATGTGACCTGACTACATCTCATGCCCCCTCCAAATCCGACTTGACCTTACACTGTGACTAGAGAATCAGAAATTGCTGGAAAAGCTCTGGCAGGTCTGTCAGCTCTGTGGAGAGAAATCAGAGTTAATGTTTCAGATCTAGTGACCCTTCTTCAGAACTGATGGAAGCTAGGAAGAAGTTGGTTTTTATGCAGAAGATAGGGTTGGGAGAGGGATAAAGTGTAAACGATAGGTGGAAATAGAGCCCAAAGAGAGACAACAACAGTTGGACAGACAAAGGAATGGTTAACGGTCAGCCTAGGAGAAGAAATGGCCACTAATGGTGACAATTAATGGCTAACAATGTGTTGTGTGTAACAGCAGACCATGTGATATCAAGACCTGGTGTGTGGTGTTTGAGGTAAGGACATGGGAGAAAGCGCCTCAAGCCCTAAAATTGTTGAACTCAATATTGAGTCCAGAAGGCTGCAGGATTCCCAAGTGGAAAATGAGGTGCTGTTTTTCCAGCTTGCGGTGAGCTTTGCTGGAGCATTACAGGGAGCCTGAGACAGAAACAATGGTCAGGGAACAAGGTGGTGTGTTGAAGTGGCAGGCAACTGGAAGCTCAGGCTCTTTTTTGCAGAAAGAACATATTTCTGCGAAATGGTCATCCAGTCCAGGCTTCGTTTCGCCAGAGTAGAAGGGACCCCATTGTGACCAGTGAATTTAGTAGACTAGATTGAGTGAAGTGCAGGTAACGTGCTACTTGGGCCCTTGGATACTGAGGAGGGAGAAAGTAATCAGGCAGGTATTATACCCTCTGCGGTTGCAGGGAAAGGTGCCATGGGATTCTGGAGGGGTATTGGGAATGAAGGAGAAGTGGACTAGGGTGTCCTGGAAAGAACGGTTCTTGCAGAAGGCTGACAGGGGAGGGGATGGGACTATGTGTCTGGTGGTGGCATCCTGCTGGAGGTAGTGGAACTGGTGGCTAATAATCCTGTCATTGTGGATGTTAATGGAATGGTAGGTGAGGATAAGGGGGACCCTATTGCTGTTGTGGCAGGGAAGAGAGGGGGTGAGGGTTGAAATGCGGGAGATGGATTGGAGCTGGCTGACGGCCCTGTGCTGTGGAATCCTCAGTTAAGGAGGAAGGTGGATTTTTCAGAGGCTCCCTTGTCAAAGTTGGCATCATCAGAACAGATGCAACAGAGACGGAGGAACTAGCTAAATGGAGTGGTGCATCCCTAATCCATTAGGGTAGAGAATTACAAATATTCACAATCCTTTGAGTCAATAAAATTCTGCTTATTTTACTCTAATATGATCAATCTGTTACCCTGAGACTGTGTTCTCTTGTTCTAGATAAAATCCAAAAGAACTGAGGATGCTGTAAATCAGAAACAAAAACAAAGTTGCTGGAAAGCTCGGCAGGTCTGGCAGCATCTGTGAAGAGAAATCAGAGTTAACGTTTCGGGTCAGGTGACCCTTCTTCAGAACCTGCTGAGCTTTTCCAGCAACCTCTGCTTTTGTTCCCTTGTTCTCGATTGCCAAAACAGGTAAACAACCCATCAATTTCTAGTCTGTCAAGCTCTGTCAGAATCTCGGATTTTTCAAAGGGATCATCTCTGATTCTTTTGAGTGCTGCGGAGAATAGGCCTAATTCACTCAGAATCTCATCATAGGATAACTCTTTCACCCCAGGAACTAATCTAGTGAATTGTTACCACCATCCCCAATGTAAGTATAATCTTCCTGAATTATGGAGCCATTCCTTAGTCATGGCCAAATAATTTGAAAATGGGCTGTTTTGCCCTAATAATTGGTTCCTGTCCATTACTTTCCAACTATATGCCCCTTAACTTGTGTATTAACGTCTTGTGTGCCACTTTGTCGAATCTTGTTTGGCAACCCATGTCATACAATCTTCTATCTACTGGTTCTCCTTTATCCATCCCATTACTTACATCCTTAAAAAAAATTTAATTATAAAGTTTGTCAAACACTATTTCTTTTACATAACATCACGTTGACTTTGTCTGACACTATGACTTGCTATGTAAGTTGTTAAGTCATCCTTCACAAAAGATTTGTGCATTTTCCAAATAACTGCTTTCAAGATAACTCACCTGTACTTCCCTTTTTTCCCTTGAGACAGCCTGTAGGGTAACTAACAGTGAAATATCTAACCATATATTGTTGTTTGCATGGTTGGGTATTGATGCAAGATATTAAATTGCTCCCATTAAAATAAACAATAAAATGTGATTTCATAGAGGCAAGAAAAGCACATGTTATAGCTCAAATGTTTAATATTTTGTTTACTGAAATTTCATTTCAGATAATTTAGTTCCAATTCCAAGTGTGAATACTAGGTCAATGTGCTACTATGGTTTTTCTAGGAGGCTGCTAAAACTTTTCAAAGAGATTAAACTTAGAGGTATTGCTCCATAGCACTGTAGCTGTGGAAACTTAGATAAGTCAAAAAATGTTGGGAGGGTTTGCTCCTGACAACTTCTATCATGGATCAAGTGATTGCCATGTTGGGCAGAGAGACTGCACAGGCATTCATTGAGAGAGGTATACAGCTTGGGCAGATTGTGAAGTCAGTCTCCGTGTTTTGATGAATTTTGAATTTCAGTCTTATTAACACCCTCTCTTAAGTATGGACAGCTGTCCATATCCTGGGCTGCCGCATGTATATTGATAGAGCACAGGCAACAGAAAGAAGCTGTTGGTAAAAATTTGCAACAGTTGGAAGATGAGGAGGACATACTCATTAGGATCTTCAGAGAGTACTTCTCCTATGTTCATCTCAGCCAGGAACTGTTCCTGAGGCACGACACTTCACCAAGGAGATGATCACGGCATCAAGCCACCTTCTGGAATAGAAAACTGCAGCTGCAAAGCATAGTGAGGATGCTGCTGGAACTGGCTGACAATAAATAATAAAATATCAAGTTATTGCCCACTTACTCAACTTCTCTATAATCCCCTTGCAGATTCCTGTGTTTTCTTTGCAACATGCCCTTCCACCTGTTTTTGTATTGTCAGCAGACTAGGGTATATTACATTTTATCCCTCCTCCAAGTTATTAACGTAAAATGTAACTAGTTGAGTCTCTAGAATCCTTGTGGCATTCCTATAGCTATAATCTGACTCTTTGTCATCAGTGTGTTTATCAGCCTAGAATCTTTTACTCCCAATACCTTGAGCTCCTAACTTGAACAATATTCTTTTTTGTGACACCGTATTAAATGTATTCTGGAAGTCCAAATTTACAGCCTCTACAAGTTCTCCTTTATCAACTCTGTTTGTTATATCCTCAAAAACTCTAGCAAATTTGTCAAATATGATGTCCCTTTCACAAAACCACAGTAACTCTGATTAGGTTAAACAATTCAAACTGTTCTGGTTTTTCTTCCTAAATAATGGATTCTAGCATTTGCCCAATGACAAATATTAGGCTAGCTGGCTTATGATTTTCTGCTTTCTGTTTCCTTCCTTTTTTGTACAGGGTGTCACATTAGTGGCTTTCCAATCCATTGAAACCCTTCCAGGATCCGGCAAATTCTGGAATATTTTGACTACAGCTTCCACTATCTTTGCAGCCCTTGGACATACCCCTCATTTTGTACAAGCCAATGGATATGGTCTACTTAGACTTTCAAAAGACTTCCAATAAAGTCCTATATGAGAGATTATTCTGTAAAATGAAAGCACGTGGGATTTGGGGCAGTGTATTGACTTCATTAGAGAACTGGTTGGCAGTAAGAAACAAAGAATAGGAATAAACAGGTCATTTTTCAAGTGGCCGGCAGTGAGTAGTAGAGTACCATAGGGATCAGTGCTTACTATAAATTATCTCAATGAGGGAATTAAATGTAATATCACCAGGTTTGCAGAGGACACAACGCTGTGTGGGAGGGTGAACTGTGAGGAGGATGCAGCGATGTGTCAGTGTTCAAGTTGAATGAGTGGGCAAGTGCGTGGCATATATAATGTTGATAAATGTGAGGTCATCCAATTTGGTAGGAAAAGCAGGCAGGCAGGTTATTATCTGAATGGTGATAGATTGGGAAAAGGGGAGGTGTAATGAGACCTGAGTGTCCTTGTGCACCAGTTGCTAAAAGTAGGCATTCAGATGTAGCAGGTGGTGAAGAAGGCAACTAGTACTTTGGCCTTCATAGCAAGAGGATTTGAGTACAGGAGATGTCTCACTGGAGTTATGGCCTATGTGAGACTATGCCTGCAGTATTGTTATCAGCTTTGGACTCCTTATCTGAGGAAGAATGTTCTGGCTGTGGTGGGAGTACGCAAAAGTTTACCAGACTGATTCTTGTGATGGCTGGACTGACATATGAAGAAAAACTAGATTGGTTAGGACTACATTCACAGAATTTAGAAGAAAGAGAGGTGGGGGTGGGGTATCTCACATGAACCTGTAAATTTCTAACAGGATTAGACAGGGTAAATGCAGTAAGGATGCTCTCAATGACTGGGAAGTCCAGAGCTAGGGGTCATAGTTTAACGTAGGCCATTTAGGCCTGACATGGAGAAATTTCTTCACCTAGAGAGTGGTAAGCTTCTGGAATTCTCTGCCACTTGAGGCCAAAACATTGATTTGTTTTTGAGTAAGAGTTAGATATGGTTATTTGAGCTAAAGAGATCGACGGGTATGGGGAGAATGTGAGAACAGGGCACTGAGTTGGATGATCAGCCATGATCATATTGAATGGCAGATCAGACTCAATGAGTTGAATGGCCTACTGCTTTTATTTTCGGTGTTTCTCTTTGCTTTCTACACACCCACAACTATGCTCATCCCATTTGTATATCTTGTTTTTAAAGACCCAGGAAGAGCCAGTGATTCCTGGCTGTGAAGTGCATGAGAAAGAGCACATTCTTGAGGAATAAGAACCATCACTTGATCTTGCACTAACAGTCAACAGCTCAGATTCTTACAATGTGCATACGTTAGTGGATAATATAAAGGGATCTGCTTGTTGCAAAATCACAAGGATTGCACGCATGCCTGGGGAAAGGATAAATGTGTGCCACCTCACTGCAGAATGAAGTTGCGCACAAGCTGAACTCCAAATCAGTTTGAAAGGATGATAGGTATGCATAAAAATGTTTGTGCTGTCACAGGCTTGGTGTCACTGTTAAGGAGAATGGAGGACTCAGGCTCCAGCCTGGCACAGAAATTTGAGCAGAGCTTGGATTCCATTCTTTACAGCATGGAAGACATGACCAACTCCACTACTGCACTTATGGACCCAAATGTAATACAACATTTGAGAAGTAATAACTGACATCCATTGGTCAGAAATCACACAACACCAGGCTATAATCTAACAGGTTTATTTGAAAACACAAACTTTCGGAGCCTTACTCCTTCTTCAGGTGTTAGTGAGAGAGTTACATAATGCCTTCCATTGCAGCACAGGTAGAAGCCATCTAGTGTCTGAATGCTGTAGTGCAAGATCAGACTGCGGTAATGAAATCCCTGTTTTTGATGTGTGTTAGAACCTACTACTTTTGCATTCATTAATACGGTGTAAGCCAGAAGCCTCTAAGAAAATTAACATTCAGGGAACAGAGAGTTCCAAGGTGTTGCTACATTTGACTTTCTCAAGAGCATTCATGGATCATTTAAATCAATCTGATGCACACATTTCATGAAAGCAGGTAATTTTTCTTGATTAATCTTTATATGTAAATATCAAAGTTATAGAGTCATAGAGCATTGAAGCAGACCTTTCAGTCCAACTAGCCCACGCTGACCATATTCCCAAACTATACTAGTCCCACTTGCCTGCATTTTGCCCATATCCCTCCAAACATTTCCTATTCATGTCCTGATCCAAATGTCTTTTAAATGCTGTAACTGTACTTACATCCAACACTTCCTTTGGCAGTTCATTCCACACACAAACCACTCTCTGTGTGAAAAAAAAGTTGCCCCTCATGTTCTGTTTAAACTTTCTCCTTTCACCTGAAAAATACACCCCTTAGTTTTGAACTCCCCCACCCTAGGGAAAAGACCCTTGCTATTCACCTTATCTATGCCCCTCATGATTTTATAAACCTTTATAAGGTCACCCCTCAACCTCCTACACTCCAGTGAAAGAAGTCCCAACCTAACCAGTCTATTTTTATAACTCAAACCCTCCATTCCCAGCAACATCTTGGTAAATCTTTTCTGAATCTTCTCCAATTTACTCATACTCTTCCTATAGCAGGGCGACCAGAACTGCACACAGTACTCCAGAAGAGGCCTCACCAACGTCCTGTACAACCCTAATATAACATTCTAATTCCTTTAATCAAAGGTCTGAATAATGGAGGCAAGTGTGCTAAATGCCTTCTTAACCGCTGTGTCTACCTGTCTTCCCATCCTTTAGTGCTGACTACCATGCATCTCAGACTCTAATCAAAGACCAGTGATTATGTTGGAATGCTGCAATTTTCAAGAAGTTTCTCATTGTCTTTCAGTGATCCCATTTGCTTTCTAGGAACTCTTTTGGCTGCTACATGATGTTACTTTGGGTGCAATTACAGTGTGATTATTGTGACTGCAACTCAAGCTTTCTTTGGACTTGTCTCTTTAAGTGTTCACATTTTCCATTGTGATATTCTCCCACCTTTCCCTACTTAAGACTCCCTGTAGGCTGGATCCTTTGGTCTTTTACTTCTGAAACTACTGCAGGACAATTGGTCATGTACTTTCACAAATTAGGAATAACCATTTTTTCTCCTAGTGACCAAAGATTGAACTTTAGGTTGATCTACACTTGAGTAGTAGCTGTCTGGCTACCTTTAATTCTTAGCTGTTGTTTTATGAGACCATGTTACTCCACAGGCAAGACATTCCTATAGAAATGTGCCCTGGACATCTGAACCGCATGTGGTCATAAGCACAAAAGTAACAGAGCAGTATTTAAAGCTGCCACACCTCACTGAGGTACTAGATTAGAAATCAAGCCCCTCTTTTCACAGAGTGATCACAAAAGTTAAACATTTTAAGAAGTTCACAGAATTCCCCAGTTACCTGTCTTTTCAACCCAGGTTGTCAGAAAGCATGTAGCAGGTTTCTGTACTCAAGAAAAAAATACTATTTATTACAAGTAAATAGAATCCAGCTACAGATGAACAACTATGAAATGTAGGCATATTTCTACTAACTAAATCTAAAACCCTTTTGAACTCCCCCTTACACACAGACAGACAGAAAAAGAAAATTGATGCTATGGACAGAGAGAAAGATTAGGAAGACATTTCTGTGGTTCCTGGGATAATTCTTATGGTTCTTGTGCTGGTCAGAACCTTGCTTCTCGGTCATTCTTCCCCAGAGGCTTTTATTGGTTTGCAGGAGGCTCACAGGATCAGTTCACTTACAAAAAACCTCTGACTTATCAATTAACGTCTATGGCTGAGGGGAAGACAAACTAGTTTTCTTCAGGCTTGAAGTGGCTTTTAGTGCAGAGAACAGAGAGAGCTCCTGAGTTGATGAAGGTCTGATGACTCCTGTCTGTCTTGATCACAGCACCAAGCTGTTGAGCTTCCTGAAAACTAATCACATAGTTGGTGGCAAGCACAAGGCCTTTGTCATCGTTAAGTGGTCACCCTTCCACAGACCAGTCTGCTCCTTGTACCAACCAAAGATCCATATGTACACAAGCCCTCGGTTTGTCTGTAACCACACTTTGACTACTGCTTGAACAAGCAGCTGCGGAAATAGTGCTTGTGATGAGTGACAGGCAACTTGCTTTTAAAACAAGCAGCAATCTCAGTTTTTCAAACAGTTCTCATTTTTCTCATTTCAGTCCACAATTA
Source organism: Rhincodon typus (assembly GCF_021869965.1). NCBI lineage: Eukaryota > Metazoa > Chordata > Chondrichthyes > Orectolobiformes > Rhincodontidae > Rhincodon > Rhincodon typus. The sequence goes on from NC_063334.1 coordinate 83,423,296, forward strand.
AAAATACAGAAAAATAAAAAGAAATAGTCTTTACACATCTGTTGTTCCTCCTTAATGATAATGGCATGCAAAAATAAGAAGATATTATGCTCATTGCTGAGAGGACTTGACTTAATTGAGGAGTCAGCAAAATTTTTCAAGGAGCTCCATATCAGGAACGCAGATTTGCAGAGCCTAGCCTGTGTTCTAGCTTTTCCCCCAATACAAATTAGTGGTTTCTGTTTTTTTTGCAATTTCTACTTGGAAAAAAAGTAATGCGTAGAAACTGAAAATTTATGGCACAGAAGGAGACTATTCTACCCGCAGTTTTGATGCTGGATTACACATCCTCACATTGACTTGTGCCCAACTCCAGTGCCTTGGATCACTCATCTATGTTGATACTCATCTCAAATTTTGAATGAAATGTTAGAGTTTAAATGTGTCCGGATAGCATGAGCAACACATGTAACCTGGGTTTAGAAGCCGCCTTATCCAGCAGTTATAGTGAATCAAAGATTTCATGGACAAGAAAAGAAATTAAAACAGATTTTGTTTAATTGTGTTAGATTGTTTCTGACTTTTATTCTTACTTTAAAAAAATAAATCAATTGGATTAAGATGTCACTGTTACTGAGAGCTCTCATCATTTTCCTGCGCCAGTCAACTAAATTCTGTAGTGATTTTTGTTGTAACTGATTTATTTGGATATTTAAAAAAAACTATACAGCAAGCAAAACTGAAATAACCAGGTAAAGTGTGTGGGTGAAGTTGTCTTTTCATGGATATCTCTTGAACTATACCTTGTCATATGGTAATGAAAGCTTATGTTGTCCAGTTACCTTTGTTGTAGTCAAAATTCTTGGAACTCCTCCAACAGTGTATCTACACTGTATGCACTGCAGCTCGAGAAGATGAGTCACCACTAAGGTCTCAAGGGCAATTAGGAATGAGCAACAGACACTGGCCTAAGTGTGAGACATCCGCATTCTGTGAAAAAATAAATATAAAAATATATAAAATATATGGATCAGTGTAACATTGATAAAGATATTATAAAATTTTAATAAATTTGCAGTGGTAGTTGCTGCTAGTACACCTGAATGTAAACATTTAATTATATAAATGAGAAAGCAAAGGATTTCAATCAAATAGAAACTGTTCATTTTGTATATTTAAATATATACATATATAGGTGTTCTGCTAGGTCCTTTAAAACAGCAATGTGCCTTTGCTTTACAAAAACAGAAATTGTTAGAAAAACTCAGCAGGTCTGGCAGCATCTATGGAGAGAAATCACAGTTAATGTTTTGGGCTGAGTGACCCTTCTTCAGAAGCTTTAAAAAAATTGGACATCTTTTTCGTAGTTTACCAGCATATTTCAAAATCTGCCTCTAGAAAGGTTAAACAGTAATAATTTCTGTTACTGCCCATTACAAGTGAATGAGGTAAGGTATGAGGGAACCATGTACTCATTTCACCACATTAAAAATACCAGTCCTGGTGTACTAACAGCATTGTTTAATGATTGTAACTTTTTTATTCTTTATTTCTTTATTTCACAAATACTTTCTGATAGACCTGAAATATTAAATTCTACTTCTAACCAGGGAAGTTTGAAAATTTATTCAGGTAAGGCTTTTGAGTTTCAATCAATGTTTTAAGCATTAAAAAAAACTTATTTAGGAATTCACTGGCTCAAAGTTCAGTGATATTGTTTCAATAATCTTTCATTAACTCTTAAAATACTGATCTTATTTCCAGTGCCTGTAAGGTATTCATGGTTAAGATTTAAAGGTTTTGTTTTGTAAATTACAATGTAGCATAAAGAGGGAAAAAGAAACTGCACACATTGAAACAAAATTTGCAAAGAAATACAAGTTTTTTTTTCATTCATTTACTAGATGTGAGATCTGCTAGTTGGGTCAGAAATTATCACGGATCCCTCGTTGCCCTTAAGAAGGCAGTGGTGAGCTGCTTTCTTGAACAGCTGTTGTTCTTTGGGCATAGGGACACCGATAATGCTGCTCAGGAGGGAGTTACATGATTTTGTCCCAGCGACTGTGAGATGTAGGAATGATGATATAGATGTAAGGATGGCGTGTGGTTTGGACAGTAAGATGTAACTGGTTGTACTCACATACATCTTCTGCCCTTGTCCTTCTAGATGGTAGTAATTAGAGGTAGTAATTAGAGGTCACGGGTTTGCAAAGTGCTGTCAGAGGAACTTTGGTGTGTTGTTCATTACATTCATACATAGTGTATACTGCAGCCACTCTGTTTCCATGATGAAGGGAGAAAATGATGAAGGTAATGAATTGGAGTGCTAATCAAGCAGACTGTTTGTTCTGAATGTGTTGTCCTTCTTATGTGTTGCTGTAGCTGCACTTATCCAGCCATGTAGAGTATCTTCCTTCACGTTCCTGAAGTATGTATTGAGATGGTGGACAGTCTTTGGGGAGTCAGGATGTAAGTTATTCATTGCAGAACTCCCAGCCTACGACTTGCTGTTGTAGCCAGAGTATTTTGGGCGGCACAGTGGCTAGCACTGCTGCCTCTCAGCACCAAGGACCCTGGTTCGATTCCATCCTTGGGCGACTGTCTGTGTGGAGTTTGCACAATTCTCCCCGTGTCAGCATGGGTCTCCTCCAGGTGCTTCAATTTCCTCCCACAGTCCAAAGATGTGCACATTATGTGGATGGCCATGCTAAATTGCCCATAGTGTCCAGGGGTGTGCAGGCTTGGTGGATTAGCCATGGGAAATGCAGGGTTACAGGGATAGGGTAGAGGAGTGCGTATGTGTGGTCTGCTCTTCGGATGGTCAGTGTGGACTCAGTGGTCTGAATGGCCTGCTTCCATGCTGTATGGATTCTATGAATCTATGATTTACAGTTCTGGTGCCCAGTTATAGGAAGGATATTATCAAGCTGGAGAGGGTTCAGAAGAGATTTATCAGGATGTTACTAGGTATGGAATATTTGAGTTACAAAGAAAGGCTGGATAGGCTGAAACCCCTGGTTGATCCTGGTGGAGTTCAGCCAATATCTGGCAGCGACCTTTACTCGGGACAATCACTGCTTTCCATAGCAATATGCTGTCCTCTTTGCTGGTCTGGTCTCACTGGGTCCAGAAAGGTTGCAATGGCCCTTCTGTTTCTCCCATTACCACCAGCTGTTTTAGTTTTTCTTGGGCAAGATCTTTATGTCTCCACATTTGGATATTGACAACGGTGACTGGAAGGGTGTCCAGGAACTTTAAAACCAAAATAGACTGTTCTAGGGGAGGCACCACCAGTGGAGTATCTGTCAGTGGGAGGTGGCTCAAGGCATCCACATTAGCCACTTGGCTTTCTGGATGATGTTCTAACTGGTACTTGTACGTGCTGAGAATGAGGGCCCAATGCTGAATTCTACCAGAAGCTATGGGCAGCACCACCTTGTCTTCCTTCAGCAGCCCTAGCAGGGATTTGTGATCTGTCATCATTGACACAACAAGTATAGGTTTAAATAGTTTTGGATGTGACCAGTTGATTTTTTAATAGAGCCTGTGAGCAAGTCGGGATCTATCAAATGCCTACATGAGTAAATAAGTGTATTTTTTGTCCAAATTGGTTTGCAGTGGTGTTAAACCTATACATAACATGTGCTTCATAATAATAATTCTTCATAGAATTTAAAATTTTGTATGTGAACATTAAAGGACAGGAGTGAGCAAATATAAGGACTTGGTACAGAAAGAAAATTTATCAGTGAGTTGACCTTGGCAGGTCTCTTGTATGTCTAGGGAAATAGTTACACAACAGCATTGGGAGAAGATGGCATATAATCACTTATCGTACATTTTTGTTGAAGAATGAAATTTAAGAATGTGAATTAAAATAAGGAAGGATCAATAATTTCAAATTGGGAATAGCCGTGCAGATAAAGTGATCATATCAGTGTCAGTATTCAGCCTATAATGGGAGAGTCTCCTTTGATGATCACTATTTCTGAAACTAATTTCAAGACAAAAAAGGTAAGATTGAATTGATTCATTGTATGATCGCCATTCAAGCTCGGTTTCACCAGTTCTTTAAACTTGCAATAAAAATAGCGCTTCATTTTATAAAAGTCCTACACTGTACAAGTAACATTTTCACCACACCAGTGGCAGGCAATGACCATCTCCAACAAGAGAGAATCTAACCATCTGCCTTTGACTTTCAGTGTCACTGAATCTTTGAATCCACTTCCATCAATCTCCTGGCGATCACTATAGACCAGAAATATAACAGCAACATAAATATTGTGGCAACAAGCAGCAGTCAGAGTTTGGGAATTCTACGTTGATTATTTCAACTCCCAACTTTCTAAAATCTTTTCCACCAACCACAAGTCAGGAACTGAGGAAATACTCTTCATATGCCTGCATGGGTACAGATCCAAAAAAAAAAGTCAATATAATTTCAGAGAAAATAGTCAGCTTGATCTGTACTACAGGCATGACCTTAAATATTTACTTTCTTCACCACAGGCTCACTGTGGCGGCTGTATGTACCATCTAAAAGATGCATTGCAGCAATTTGCCAATGTTGTTTCAACAGTAAAATCTGTAATTTCTATCACCCAGAAGAACAAGGGCATCAGGCACATGGGAATACTAGCAGCTTCCCCTCCAAATCAAGTAACATGCTAATTTGAAAATATATTGCAGTTCCTTCACTATTGCTGTGTCAAAATTCTGGTACTTCCTGACAGCACTTTGTAGCACATTGACTGCAGTGATTGAAAAAGGCAACTCACCACGACCTTCTCGAGGCAATTAGAAATGGGCAGTACATGTTGGACCTACCGACACCCCACCATGTGCCATGAATAAATATCAAAAGCTCTTTTACATATTAGGAATGTTTATTGCTAATAAATATATGCTGTGAGTAGTTCAGTGATAAAACCAAGTACTAATTATAGTGGCCTCCTTAGTTCATCCCAGCATCCCTGACAGTGAAATCTGCCTCAATAACTTCAGGTGCCACCAAAGGATGAACCTTTTGCAACAATATTTCTAGAGAAATTACTGTTAAGAGTGACACCTTCAGCAGTCGTGACAGCAACAAACTCATGATTTGTCAGTCTTTCATATTTCCAGCTAATGAAGGAGCAAATGGAATTTGATATAGAAAAATGTTTTTGATGTAGCTCAAAAACAAAATCTGTTGATTCTATAAACTTGGGGAAAAAAGACAAAAATGATGGTTACACTGAACAAGTCAGGCAGATCTCTGGAGAGACCAGATGAATTAAGGTTTTAGTGTACTTCGAACAAAGAAAGTTTAACATTTGAATCATTAATTTATCTGATCCATGCCCAAAAGTTTAGCAAAACAAATATTGAAAGTAGAGATATTAGAAAAAAAATGAGTAAAAGTAGAAAAGAGAAATTATTGAATAGATTAATGGCTAGCATAAAACAGAACCCAAAGGTCTTTCATTAACACATAAAGAATGAAAGATTAGTTAAACGAAGGATTGAAACAACTGAATCCAAAAAATTTCATTTTGGAATCCAAGGCATGGTTGAGAAGCTAAATGTGTCTTGCATCTGTTTTCACTGAGCATGGAGTGGTACCAATGATAGCTGTAAAGGAAGAGTCAGTAACAATATTGGATAGGATAAAATTAAAGAGGCTGTATTTAAAACATCGACAGTTCTCAAATGAGAAAATTCATCCAATCCAGTGAGATATCTTTTAGGTTGATAAGGAAAGGTAAGTTTAGAAGCTCTGCTTACAACTTTTGAACAAAAACAGAAGTTGCTGAAAAATCTCAGCAGATCTGGCAGCATCTGTGGAGAAAAAATCAGAGTTAACGTTTCAGGTCTGGTGACCCTTCCTCAGAACACTAACGAAGGAGCAAATGAGGAAGGGTCACCAGATCCAAAATGTTAAGTCTGATTTTTTTCTCTACTGATGCTGCCAGACCTGCTGAGCTTTTCCAGCAACTTCTGTTTTTGTTACTGATTTACAGCATTCGCAGTTCTTTCAGTTTTTATTCACAATTTTTGAAACCTCCTTTGATATTGGAATATTGTCAGAAAACACTGGAGGATCGCAAATGTTTTTGGAAAAAAAAGGTGATAGTTAAATCCTGCAACTTCGGGTGAGTCAACATCAGTGGTACAGAAACCTTTGTAGACAATGATATGGAATAAAATTAATTGACATTTGGAAAAGTATGGAGTAATAAATGAAAATCAAACCAAATTTGGTAAAGGAATGTTGTGGTAGGTTAACTTTGTTGAGTTATTTAATGGAGTAACACAGAGTTGATAGTGGTAGCACAGTTGATATTGTGTCTGCGGAGTCTCCAAGAGCATCTGGTAAAGTACCAAATAACAGACTTGCTAGAAAACTCAAATCTCATGAGATTTAAAGGAACAGTGGTAACATGGATACAGGATAGGTTGATGGATAGAGAACAGAAAGTATTGGTGAACGATTGTTTATCAGTCTGGAAGAAAAATATACAGTGCTGCCTCAAGGGATTGCTATTGTTATCACACATCTTTGTGATAAATATTAATTGCCTGGATTTTAGTATAGATGTTTCATTTCAAAGTATGGATATCATACAAAACTCAGAAATATAAGAGCAAATGAGAAAGATAATAATATAGTAGATTAAATTTAACGCAGTAGTGTGAGTTGATGTGTTTTGGTAGGAAAAAAGAGAGGTTACATGAAGCAAGTTTGAAGTATTTTAAAAGATGCAGGAACCAAGAAATCTGGGGACGCATGAACACAAATCTTTGAAGGTGGCTGAACAAACTGAGAAGTCTGTTGAAAAGAATGTGGGATCCTTGACTTCATAGTGTATAAAAGCAACAGAAGTTATGTCGAGCCTTTATAAAATAATGGTTAGCACTCAAGTGGAATATTGTGTCCAATACTAGGTACCATTCTGAGTGAAGGATTTCACGATCTTTAAAGAAATTGTAGAAACTATTTACTTAGACTGATACTGTAGTAAAAGCCTTTAGTTATCTAGAGAGGTTGATGCTGGTGTTGTTCTACTGACTGCTGATAAGGTTGTGATCAGATTTGATAGAGAGATTCATAATCATAAATGGATGAAATAAGGAGAAACTGTCCAGTGGCAGAAGGGTATTAGGCACCAGAGCATCAACATTTCAGATGAGTGACAAAAGAACTTGAGATTACACAAGGAAACATTTTTATGACACATTGAGCTACTGTGATCTGTAATGGATTGCCTGAAAGGGAAGTGGAAGCAGAATCAGTAGTAACTTTCAAAAAAGAATAGATAAAATCTTGAAGAGAAAAAAACTATTTACAGAGCAATGGGATAAGAGTGAGAATAACTTGATAGCAGAACCACTCCTTGGAACAAAAGTGATTGAGCTGGGATTTCACAGAGGTAGATGTGTTTTATATAAGAAAGACAAAGGAAAGCTGTTCCCATGAGCTAATGGCATAAGTACTAGTGGATACAGTTGTAAGGTTTTGAGATAAGAGATGTGAGGAAGAACTATTCTTACACAGTGACCTGGTAATGACAAGGAATTTGCAGAAGCAGAGATAATCAATGATTTCAAATTGAAATTGGATGGGCAATTGGTGGAAATTAATTTACAAGGCTAAGGGGATAGAGTGAATGAATAAGACTGACTGGATAGCAGCACAGACATCCAGCATGGACATCATGGGCTAAAAGACTTCTCTGTGCCATTCTGGCTGTATGGACTGAATTTTATGGTCACCCACCAGCAGATTTGAAAAATGGGGGCTACATAAAATCTATCCAGAGGCCTTCCCAATGGATTAGGGACTAATTATCAATGGCAGAGTCCATTTTGCCTTCCAGTAACGACATTTTTGGCTCTCAGGTAATCGAAAAGCTTGAAGCAACAAACAAGGTACAGCGAAAGTGTTTAGTTCTTCCTCAGCTCAGGAACAGCTTTTCTGTACTTTGCAGTCAAATCTCACTGTAAATCCAAAGAAAAGCAGTTTATGTTGCCTGCAACAGTTGTTGTATGTTGTGACTTTTAATTGATAAGTCAAAAAGTGTTTATGAGAGAACCAACCATCTTGTGTCTCTTACCAACCAGTAGGAGCATCGTGAGAAAGATGACTGTAGCAAAGTGCTGGGGCCAGCAGAAAGGTCATTTAGATCATCTCAATAATAGCACCAAGGAGTAATGACTACTGAACTGCCTTTCCAGTTCTCCCTTTCTATTCATAACCAATTTACACTGTCTGTTTGTCAGTGTGTGTAAGTAGGAGTTGTTAAGGGGATTAGAGTTTTAATTAGTAGTCTTATCTGCTGAAGGATTATATCTGTTTACCTATAGCTAGAATCTAACTACTTTTAATAAATAAGGATTCTTGTTCAATACAGATACCTAGTCCATGTTTTTTATCAACCTGGGTCTGAACATCAGGTACATTAGGGAATTCTGTGCACTTCATAAAATATTTAACTTTTTAGATTACTCCAGGAGCAGTGGGGCTCCATTTCCAACACGCTACTCACCAAGTTGTAACAAAGAACTGACTTTAAGCAAACTTCTATTTGACAGACAGAAATTAGCCAACCAAAATTGATAAAATGCAGTGACAGGACAGTTTACTATTAAGGCACACTTTCTTCTAAATGCATTTTTTTTGTGTTGATGCTTACATTTTTTTAACATATAAGCACTTAGAAAAATAAATCTGCAAGTTAGATCAATTGGAATCCTGATTCTCATGGAATGGCAATACTAAGGTAATTAGCATCACAGCTGCGCAGCAAACATAATCACAACTGATTAGATCAATGAATAGGTTGTGAAGCTGTTTTTCTATTGAAATTAGATGTAAGGCAAATAAAGGCAGCCTTTTATATACATATATACTTATCAGTGGGGGTTTGGAGCATTGTAAAAACATGGTATGTTTGAAATGGTGTTGCTCAGCACTTGTGGAAGACTCCTTTGGCAAAAACAATTGATTTATTAGCACATGTGTTCAATGGGTCCTGATTAGCTGATTGGTTAAAGTGTTAGTTACTTCTGACTTTCTGATCTGATTGGTTGAATAGACTGTTCAACACATAGTTCCGATCTTTGGAAGAATCCTTTGGTAAAGGTCAAATAGATTAAAATGTTATAAATGGTAGAGTAATCCTTGGAATTATTTATCTTGATCATGGAGACCAAATTGCATCTTTCATGGAATTAGAAAATAAGACTTGATGTTTCAAAATATTTAGATATTTCAGGTCTCAGACAGTATGACTGCGACACCAGAAATTACTGATAGTGTGCTGGTGTATATTTAATAACCAATATGATAACACAAACAGATTGTGTTAACTTTACAGTCAGAAATACTTTCCCTGTATAGAAAAGGTGTTTATACCACTGTGGAGTTATTTTGAGATTTCTCATAACTTTTCCTGTTTGGGTAACTCTTGTGTGATCTAGAACAGCAAATATTTGTACGAGATACCTGCGAGTTTATTGATTGATTGAGTTTTTCTTTCATACAGAAATGTTGAGATAATTGCTGAGGCTAGGGTTAGGTGAGCCATCACCAGGTTTCTTCAAATGATTTTTAAAGAGTTACCAAATGTGGAGAAGCCTGGCTATTCTGTTTAACAGTGTCCCACCATACGATTTCCCAATTTGTTTCCATGAAATCCCAGTTGGTCAGTTCTAGACAGCCAGTATTAATATCACCATGAAACATATCTTAGCTAAAAATAAATACTTAATTTTATTAAATATAACACTGCATTTTGCAGTGTGTATAGTCAAACTTGCTACTTAATTGGTTTTTGAAATTACAAAAGAATTGATGAAACTGTTTAAGCATATCTGGTGCTACTTATGAAAATCACGTACCTGTCACTTTCACTCCTTGAGTAGGATACATTTGATTTTATTAATTCACAATTAAAAACTATTGAAGATAGAGTCTGCAAGAGATTTTAACCAAAGAATTATAAAAATGAAGATTACCCTCCTGGTATTGCCATCTAAGAATTTCTCCTCTGAATCAGGTTCCAGCAGTTTGGTAGCCATTCATCATATATAATTATCCACTTTGCTAGCAATTTAAATGACAAGTCTAGAAGACCATATAAAACCTGAATGACATTCTATTCAAATAAAATGATATTCCTACATGTTTCCAGTGCCACTGACTTGTGTGTTATGTATGATATTTTTGTCTTGATTAAGGTTACAAAGCTCTTTTGATCGTTATGTCTGGTTGAAGTTTATAACTCATTCATCAGATTAACTTATTTGCTAACAGCCAGAATTATCAAATCATGAACAACTACTATACTTATCACAAAGTTATTCTGAATTTCTGTGACTAGGATGGAAATTAACTCATGCCCAAAATGGGCAAAGAGCCATTGCAGCAGTTGCTCTTACGCGTTGATATGTGCTTTGCTGAGGTCTGGGCCAAGTTCAACTTCTGGCCTCATAGAATTTACATGCCACAAGAAAACTGCCTGTCAGAATCCCCCAACGAATTCTGCAGCTCGCAAGTTATCACAGGAGCTGATGACAGACAGCTGATGTCTGGTAGTTGATGGGAGGGATCATTTTGGTGGGTGGTCTCAACAGTGCCCCAGAAGAATAAGTGCTTTTGTTATTCCCTTATCCATTTGTTTCAGGAGGTTGAAAAGCCTCCTGAAAATGTATTATGCACACTTCCAATGCAATTTGGGTATAGTAGATCACAAAACAAAATTCAGAGGCCAGATGCTGATTTATACGTGAAAGTTGTTCACCTGTGAGTGAACTTCTGTCTCACTATTATTTTAATTGCTCAGTTGAATCAAATATGATGCTAGGATTTTGCACTAATTTATGCATTCACACCAGTTCTTGCTTATGCATTCAGCTACACTTAAGAGATGGTTTACAGTGAATGATTTTCCCTGCTCTTTCTGACATCCACTGTTATGCATGAGTCAATAGATGTGAATCTGGAAAAGCACAGCAGATCAGACAGCATCCAAGGAGCAGAAAAGCCAACATTTTGGGCCAAAACCCATCGTCAGGACTGGGCAGGGGGAGGAGAGCTCAGAATTAAGTAGAGAGAGGGAGGTGGTCGGGAGGAAGGGTAGGTAGGACGGTGATAGGTAGATGCAGGAAGGGGGTTATTGTGATTGGTCAGTGGGACAGGTGAAGCGACTAGGTGAGTAGGAAGATGGACAGGTTAGGTCAGGTCAGGGAGGCGAGGAGGAGGTGGGGGCTGGATGTGGGATAAGGATAGGGGTGGAGGGATTTTGAAGCTGGTGAAGTCAATATTGAGGCCATTGTGCTGTAAGCTCCCAAGGCGAAATATCAGGTATTGTTCCTTCCCTCTCTCTCCCCAGTCATGATGAAGGGTTGTGGCTCAAAACATTGTCTTTCCTACTCCTCAGATGCTGTCTGACCTGCTGTGCTGTTCCAGCTTCACATCTATTGACTCTAGCTTCCAGCATCTGCAGTCCTTACTGTCTCTACTCTCACGTTTGGCCTGTTACTCTGATGTGGAATTGTTGAGCTGTCTGGAACATTTTAAGCATCTTGGCTTTGTCAGGATATGTTTTCTATTTTTCTATTATGAGGGACACCAGTCTATTTTTGTTGCATGTTTCATCATCTACATATGATAACACTAGGGGGCACTGCTTATCCTTTTTGTGAAATTATTTTGGGTAGATGTAGGAAACCCACAGCTGATTTCTTTAACTCCAATCTCATTAATAATAGAAATCCTATCAAGAAACTCTTGAGCTATTTAAACCACTCGTTATTTTGTTTTTGGCCTAATGTGAACATTTGGTATTTATCTGATGGAAAGAACCATTTTCACCACTGCAAACATGATGCTCCCTTCATGGTATTGGCTGGTATTTTTATTGTTCTCTGCGTTCTTGCAGAGATGGCTAGGTTCAGAGTGGTCTGTTACGAAGTTCAGCTCCCTTGCCAGTTGCGTTTTTATCCAGAGAACAGGGTGAGCTATTTAACAGAGAGCACTTTGTGACCAGTGTAATTCTTACGAACTGAGATGAAAATGGAGGATTTGGAGGAAATTATGTTGGAAAAGACTGGGAAGGAAACAAAAACAAGTTGAATAACGTCTCATACTACAATATTAGTGAAATCACACTATGAGAAGTTGAATATTTAAAATATCATATAAAAGTACCAGTGCATCTTAACCAGTTTTAACTGCCCCAAACATTGCAGTTAGTGTCATGCCTAGCACAAAGTAAGACATTTGTGTGTGTTGGAGCTCAGTCATCTCAGTCAAAAGATAATGCTGTAGGTGTTCCTCAGGAATGTGTCCCAGTCCCATCATTTTCAGCTGCAATATCAATGATCTTCCCTTCATCGTAATGTCAGAACTGGGCAATTTGTTTTTCATTTTACTCTAGCATCAGGCATGAAGGCACTTTCCACAAAAGGCACATTCATCTCCCAAGGTTTTGCTGCCCTTAGGTGTTCTTCCCGCTCCTCCCTAACCACGACGACAATACTGCCCCTTCATCAGGACATCCCTACATCCAGCCAACCTACTGCATCTGTTTTGGGCATCCCGTCTGTACATTGCTATTCTTTATATCCTGGTATTACCTGGTCCTGGATTCCAAGACTTAGAATTTGGGGATAATTCACAGTCTATGTAGTGCTGCCACTGGTGCTGCTGGGACTATAAAACAGCCAGTCAGTCTGAATGGGACTTCTGCCTGCGTGAGAACATCAAAAGGCTGTGAGGCTGCCTGATCACCTCTTGTCCTTTAAAGAATTCCTTTAGGGATGTTCATTGTAATAAGTTAGCTGACGAGAGCCAAAAACTGTGGCCAGGATCCCACAAGTGTCTGATTTGGGGCTATCCCCAGATTTCAGAGGACTAACCAGACTAATAAAATTCCAGTCATAGACTACAACCACATTGAATACTGCATGAGATGCTAAAATCCAGGAACACCAGTAGAACAATGTTTTTGCTGTCTATGTTATAATATTTGAAAAGAAAAGTGCAAGCAATACCAAGGGCTTCCTGTATGACATCGAACTGCGAAACTAGTCAAACACCTTAAAATTTCTTCAATGATTCATTATTCAAATTACACCATAAGCATTTCTAATGAAAGAGAAGACTTACAATTATATCACACCCATTAAAACTTCAGGACACAGCAATGAACTACTTTAAAAAGTGCAGTTACTGTTACACTGCGGGAAATGAATCCTCTGTACATACTAAATACAAAGTGTGGAGTAATACTGTTGTAAGACTCTTTAAACCATGGAATTCTGAAGCCTAAGCATTGCCCAGTTAGACTATCAACATTTCACATAAGAAATGCAACATTTAAAAAAAAAATGTTCATTTACTAATTTCAGCCATCTATGGTATTTTGATCCAGGAAATATTTTGCAGATTTTCTATTTGTTTAATATTTCTCTACGAGAGATGGCTAAGAGATGTCATTTGCATTTTAAACTTTTCCACATTGTCTGTACATGAAATAATTGCATAAGTATATTGTTCACCAATTGCTTATGACATTGATTCAGAATTTTCTGATTGATGAGTAGCGTACCATTTTTTGGTTTATGTTTGCAACTCAGCAACAAAGGATGATGAACATACAATTTAAAAGGGAATATGTAGTTAGGCTCAAACAGAACACTTACTATCAATCATAACACTTTGGAGCTGGAGGAACACAGCAGGCCAGGCAGCATCAGGGGAGCAAGAAAGTTGACGTTTCGGGTCGGGACCCTTCTGCAGTTCACTGTTTCTGACTTACTATCAATCGGTAATTTATCAAAGCAATAATCAATAACAAAATATGTAAATGAAACAAATTGTAATTCTTTTATATGTTTGATTTTGCAAAGGTGTAAGAATGGTAACTGTCCCCAAAAAGGTACTTATGCTGAGATACCATATTTAAATCATTTATAATAATATTTTTCTTCATAAGGCTGTTTAAAGTCATTGACATTTAGTTTGGTATCAATTGGGCTCAGTATCCTTATCAATCAGTATAGGTGCATTGATTAATTTTTATAACTGGAATTTGCTGCATTTGGGATGTCATTATTGCTGATATTATTTGCTGGTACAAATCTTCCATGAGCAATCAGATACTAGAACTGTTGTAATGGATTTTTCCCTTCCTCGCAGGATATTGCCTTTGGCTTTAAAAGCTAATTTCTAATACATATCTCTGTACATTAATTTTCAAGCCATTTGATAGGTATAGGTATGGTAAAGAATGTCACAAGTCACAGCACAATGAAACAGCAATTGGTAATTATCTTAAGCAAGACGAAGCAGGGTACAGCTGTGACTGACAGAATCTTCAAAGAGATATCTCCAGGAAGATCTGGTATTTACAGAAGATGCTAACATACAAAAAAGGTTTGATTGTTCTCACCAGATTGAGAAATAATACTATGATAATACAATTTGAAAAGAATGATTGTTCAACGTTAACATAGCAACACAGTGCCCCAGTCTCTAAAGCCATTGTTTTAAATTAGATAATTACTTCATATACCATCTTAAATAATAAAGGTTTTCTTCCAATTACCATTAGACTGAAGTAACAAATATGATCGGGTGAAGAACCAATACACATCTGAAAATATTTGTCATCTCATCATAGACTGAGAGGTCATTCTGCCCAACCAGCTGTATTAACATTTACCCTACTGTGAGCAATTAGTTCTCGTTACATTAACTCACCTTATTCCATAGCTCTTCAACCCCTCTTACTTTTAAATTCACCAATCCAGTTTAGACTTAAATGTTGTCATAGGTCTCCGTCAGCAACTCGCCCTCGAAGTGACTTTCACATCATCAGAAATCTCTTTGAGAAGAAAGATGTGTGTTTTCCCTTTCTAATTGTGGCAAAAAAGGTGGTAAGAAATGGAAACAAAGGAGCTAGTTGGCCACTGAGAGAAGATCACTCCATTCTCGTTACCTTAGCAATTACGTGCTAGGCGAGGAAATCTGTGGGTTACTTTCGTGATGCACCAATGATTACGGCCTTTGCGTTCGCAATTAATGACTTCTTAACTTGTCACTTCCCTAATCACCTGCCATCTTGGTGAGTTTCCTGATTGGGAAACCATGGCAACCTGCCTGTCAAGTTGGGGGTGGGGTGGTACCAGTTGTTTCAATCCACGTGCAATTGGAGGCATGGAGCTAGGGCAAGATGGTGACCTCTGAAAGCCATTCCACTGCCCTTGTTTCTGGGTCCTCCACGTCCGTCCTTTAAGAAGAAAAAAAGAAAACTTACCTTCTTAATGCTGGATCCCCCAACAAGTAGACATTGACCAGTGCACTTTAAGACCCAGAATCTGCCAGCTTCTGATCGAACTGTTGCTTAATGAAATCCAGGCTATCAGTCTTGAGGTGATAGGATGCCTGATGGTTTGCAGTCAGGTGAGTTATCTGGCCACTAGGAGTGGGATGTTCATTACCACCTAACACATTGGTTCCCATATTTAGAAAATATATCAGTAAATGCTACCTGAATTTTCTCCTATCCTCTGTCTTATATCTTTGCTTTAATTGTGTCTAAGACACTTAACTCTTAATCTTGACTCTTAACTATTTGCAACAGTCTGCTTCAAGTGGAATAATGAGATCAAAGCAAATAGTTTGTAATTAATTATCAGTAAGTGACTTATGAAAGCATTTCATGCAAAATTACATTAGTCTGAATAGTGGAGGAGGGTGGAGAGTTACAATGATCAAGTGCACTATAAGAGATGGTAAAGGATGAGCTGTACTCACCTGTCCTTACCTAGTGATGTTATTAAATATTTTCCAACATTGAATTCAGGTCCTCTGATGATTCTCCTTCTCGCATTTTGCGCCATGGTGTTTTTGGAAGAGTGCTTAGATTTTTCTTACTTCTGAATTACAGGACTTTTCTCCTGGTCTTCAAGGAGGAAAATTGCACCTCCAGGGAGGTGTCAGATTTTGGGAGTCACAGTTCCTCTCTTAAGCCAATCCGAAATCATTAGTGCTTCCCTGGAGCACTCTCTGCCAGTAGTAAATGCAGTCTCCCTTTAACTTCATCTGTGCATCTATTTGGAAATTGTTGTGGATTGCTGGCGTACCACTGAGGCAGTGAGCTGATCCATTTGACAATTGGGGACCAGACATTGTAATCAAACAGACCTTGACACCATTCTCGTTTCAAGGTGTGTCAGGTGTTTCAAGGGCTCAAAGAGATTTACCAGGATGTTGCCGGATATGGAAGGTTTGAGTTATAAGGAAACGTTGGATAGGCTGGGATGTTATTCACTGGAGTGTAGGAGGTTGAGAGCTATCCTGATTGAAATTTATAAAATAATGAGAGGTATAGATGGAGCTGATTGTAGTTGACTTTTCACTCACTTGGGGAATTTCAAGACTGGGGGCACATTTTTAAGGTGAGTGAAGAGAGATTTAAAAAAGACACAACAGGCAATTTTTTTTACACAGAAGGTGGTTCACATGTGGGATGAACTTCCTGATGAAGTTGTGGTTGCGGATACAATTGCAACGTTTAGAAGACATTTGGATGGATATATGAATAGGAAAGGTTTGGAGGTATACAGGCCAGGAGCAGGCAGGTGGGACTAGTTCAGTTTGGGATTATGTTTGGTATGGCCTGGTTGGACTGAATGGTTATTTCCATGCTGTATGACTCTACGATTATCTAATTTGTGGTCACACTCACAGTTTACCTAGTCCTATTAAAATCATGTCTGTTTCTTGTTAAAATACGTTAAATGATTTACCTTAACGGAGTTTCTCAATGAAACTTACGTGTAATTGATGTTTACACTTGTTAGTTGTACTAACTGCAATGTGGGCAAAACAATACAGTTAATTGCAAGAACAAAAACAGAAGTTGCTGGAAAAGCTCAGCAGGTCTGGCAGCATCTGTGAATTAAAGATCTGGTGACAATTCCTCAGAACAGAATAATTAATTGCATATTTTGTCCTTCAACCTTCGTGCATTTTTTTTTTGTTTGGTCATATGTCGATGGGAATTGTTATCCAGAGGTCAAGTGCTATTCCAGAGTGAGATGCTCACCCAGAGTTACATTCAAGCACCTGCCAGTCAGGCTGAAAGGGACTTGCTTAAGTGATTGTCTTTGCTCAATATCATTAATCAAACAGAACAAGAAGTACACTAGCATCAGGACTCAACAATTTTTAGATCTTTTCCACCTGGTGATCCATCATAGAAAGTTGTTCAATAGACTGCTAATCATGCCAAAAAATTGGAAATAAAAATTCTTACCAAGTTTATGCTTAAAGACTGTGAGGTGGAATTTTCCTCATTCTGATGTGTTGTGGATAATGGGAAGAGTTGGGAAATTACAGCATGAATGAAAAACCAGAATCGTGACGTCAAAGAAAAGTTTTGCTGTTTTCTGAGGGAGGTGATGGCCTTGTGGTATTGTTGCTCGATTAATAATCGCGAGATCTAGGTAATGTTCTGGGGAACTGGATTTGAATCCCACCACGGCAGATGGTGGAACTTGAATTCAATAAAAATCTGGATTTAAAATCTAATGATAATCAAAGAACAAAGAACAATACAGCACAGGAACATGCCCTTTGGCCCTCCAAGCCTGCGTCGAAACATTTTGCCGTTCCTTATTAAAAATGTCTTCACTTACAGGATCCGTATCCTCTATTCTCTTCCTATTCACGTTTCATCCAGGTGCTTCTTGAATGCTGCTATTGTGTCTGCTTCCAACACCACCTCTGTCAGCGTATTCCAGCACTCACCGTCCTTTGTGTGAAAAACATGCCTCGCACATCTCTTTTAAACTTACCTCCTCACACCTTGAACCTGTGCCCCCTATTAATGAGCCCTCCTCCCTGGGAAAAAGCCTCATACTTACCACTCTATCCACACCATTCACAATCTTATAAACTTCTTTCAGGTCACCCCGCAACCTCCTTCATTCCAGTGAAAACAAACCCAGTCTATCCAACCTTTATTCATAGCTAAACTCCCCCATACCAGTGATCATGAAACCACTGTCAATTGTGACTCCGTACAGGAAAAGAAACTGCCATTCTTAGCTGGTCTGCCGTACAGTTCAGTGAGTTCAGACATATAACAATGTGGTTAAGTTTTAACTGCCCTCTGAAATGGTTTAGGAAGCCATTCAGTTATATCCAAGGGCATCTAGGAGTGGTAATGGCAACTTCAGAATCTCCCTATTGGGTTACAATCACCTTACTTCCATGCATTTGCAGCTCACCAACTTTTTAATTTCTATTCCATTTCCAGTTCTTCTCTCCTTCTCTGAGAGTGCACAAATTCCCAATGTGAAAATCAGAGATGCCTTGGGCAACCCCGTGACAGTGTATGTAACACAACCACCCTGTCCAGGCCATGGCAACCATCCTCCTTGACTCTTCATCCCCACAAGTTGGATTGGCAAACCACCAATCTCACCATATTATTATGGCTCAGACCTACATTCATATTACTACAACCTTTCAATAATTTGGAGCTGAGGAACACTTATGACTTGCATGTTTGCTTTGTGCACAGGGATACACATGTTCCTTATGCATCTGCTCAGGATGCATCTTATGGCTCGTAACACAGTTCTTTTTTCTCACTACTTTGTGCTTACATGGAGACAGCTAGACGCTGGGTTTGAATTGTTTGTTTTTGCCACAGGCTCTTCAGTGCTAAGTTACAGCCTGCCACCTCTATGTCTGCATTGCATTTTGGCACAGAGGGAGACAGGTAGCTGGTCATGGTAGGGACATATCACTGTACAGCATCAGGCTACATCAACATCAGACCTGGAGGATGTGTCAGCAAGTTACGCACGTTACACTACGTCTGCTTCAAGCAAATGGATATTTCAGAGGAAGTGGTAGAGGCAAGTAAATTACAGCACTTAAACAACATTTCGACAGGTACATGGATAGGAAATGTTTAGACAGATATGGGCCAAATGCAGGTAAATGGAACTAGTTCAGTTTAGGAAACCTGGTCGGCATGGATGAGTTGGGCCAAAGGATCTGATTCCATGCTGTATAACTCTATGTCTGAAAGTCAAAGGGAAGCAGTCCTTAGTGGAATCAAGAGCAACTGTGCTCAAAGGTTACAGTCACCCTTAGTCAAGGGACTGAACAATTCCGGTTCAGGGTCAGTCGGGTGTTTAGTCCCAGATGAGTCCAAAGATCCTTATCCATGCAGCTTGGAGATTGGGCCACAATCAGCTGTGGATCAAGTGCACCCTTTCAAGGGATTACAGGTAGGTCAGTCAGGGTGCTATGGAGACATCATCCGGAGTCTGGGCCATGTTCAGCTGAGGTTGTCCAGCCCAGTCAGTATGGAGTTAGGCCGTGGTGAGTGCTGGAAGTTTCAGGAATAACGATCAGGACCTTAATAGAGGGCATTCATAGGGTCTTGGGGAAAGTAAGCTACTCAAGTCTGGGCGATGGTGTTCATCACATTGGGTTGCTGAGTGAATGATTACAATGAAGATGGCAATTCCAGATAAAAGGTTGGGATCTCATGGTATATAGGAGGAGACTGGGAGTTCTAGGAGACACAGCTCACAGTTACGGTAACCGCTACATTGGTAGAGTGTGTGGCCAACAAGAGTATGGGAGTTCTCAAAGCCATAGGCTCTGGGGTAAAGTGCAGTTATATAAGGAGATTTAACAAAAATTGAGGCATGTTTAAAGATTATCAGCGCCACAGGGACAGTAATACAAAAGGTAATATGAAGGATGGTGGGGGTGGGGGGGGAATATCATCCTGTGACTCTGATGGAGCTTGGAACTCACTTACCAGTGGTTACAAAAACACAATCCTTGCTTCACCAGATCAAAAGTCAATTGTGTGTCACAAGACAAAATGGTTAACACCACATACAAATAGGCTGAGTAATTTACTGTTTCTTTCCTCAGGGATAGTGTGAAACTTCTGCAAGTTGAGGTCCTGCTAAGGACAATTGCAATAATCCTGACTACAGTGGTTCATTCATTTGATTTTAATTGGTTTGGTTTTAATTTGCATTTCATCAGCAGTTTATTCATTACCAAAGTATTTACGTTAAAAATTATGTCCTCAAGAAACTATGGCCGTGATATTGTGCACACCAATTGCCTCATTGTCAGCTAAGCAAATATAATCAGCCAAATATACTTGAAAGTGTACTCTGAATTCCCATATCAGAAACACACAGCATAGCTGGGGTTTGAAGACAATGGTTCAAGCTACCATATTAACACATTAAACTGTAAGTATGAAATTATATGGCCTGTTAAACTCTAGGGTGTTTTTTTCTTAGGCAGAGACGGGACTATCACAGTGGCTTATTTGTGTCTTCTACTTCCCTAATGCTGCATTAAAACTTCGGTTGTGCAAAGTATCGAACGGTGACATACCTCAATGCTGCTTGACAATGACCTCCTTCGAAAGCCTCTATGCCACACATTTTAATGGGTGCAAGGGCTCAGGAACCCATTCAATAAAATTGTGTTATCTTTCTGACCTGCCCCATAGATTATCTGCTCCCGTATCTCATATGGACATTGCCATAGCAGAATCCTTCTAGCCTGCATTCAAATGGAAAAACTGTGTAGAAGGAGATAGCTAGAACAACAATCTAGATTCCAGGCCTCGCTATCATTTTCTTCAACTCTCTGAAAGACAGGCGCAGGAGCTCAATAAGGATATCCTGGATCATCATAATCGAAGTATGTCATCTGCTGGAATGGGACTTGTGCTTATAAGGACTGGGTGGCAATCTCATCCCAAGACTGTCCTGAACTTTTATGCTAACGGCTCATGTAAAGAGTCAACTAGGAATCTGTGCAGCATCTTCCAGTCCTCAAGCACTAAATGAATACAGGATGTAACTGGTCCTCATGTTTTTTTCCCCTGTGATGAGAGTGCAGCAACTTGGGCTGTAGATTCTCAACCATTGCTGGTTTCCTGTAGGTTTAGGACACCGTCATCTGCACCCACAATACTGTTAGTGTGCTCTATCACCAACCTGTCGAGTTCATAGTAACAAGCTTAAACTGCGTCAGTATTCAAATTATACATGACTGTATATGCCGAATACTGGAGCACTGCGCCAAATATCCTGGGAGTTGCCATCATTGTTGCATACAGGAGAATTTACAGGTTCCTGCCTCCTTCCAAGGTCCTCCGTCCAACAAGGATGGCAACTGGGAGACGAAGGCTGTCCACTCAAAGCATGACTAATGACACATTTACAAAACACTCAGACTATGCAGAACATTGGTACATCACTGCTTATGTTTCCACCAGAGCTATAGACATCGTTAGGATGCCTGGACCATTCCAGCAGGGCCTTGTGATATAGCGGACAAAGATATGCAGCATAATTGTCACATATTGTGCCCTTCACAACTGGAGTCAACAAAGAGAATGTTCAGAAAAAATGGCAGATGTCGGCAATCTTCTGAGGATGTGTTGTGGATATTGTCCATATGGACTTCAGTGAGGCATTCGAAAAGGTCTCTCAGAATAGAATGCTTAGCAAGGTTAGATCACAGGGAGAACTAGCCATTTGGATACAAAATTGGCTGGAAAGTAGGAGACAGAGGGTGATGATGGAGGGTAGCTTTTCAGACTGGTGGCCTAAGACCAGCAGTCTGCCACAAGCATGAATGCTGAGTCCACTCCTTTTTGTCATTGATATAAATTATTTGGATGTGAATAAAGAAGGTTTGGTCAGTAAGTTTGCAGATGACACCAAAATTGGAGGTATAGTGGACAGCGAAGAAGATTACCTCAGCGTACAACAGGACCTTGATCAGATAGGCCGATCAGTGGCAATGGAGTTTAATTTAGATAAATGTGAGGTGCTGCATTTTGGTATGCTGAATCAGGAAAGGGTTTATACACTAATAGTAAGATCTGAGGGAGTGTTGCAGAGCAAAGAGACCTTGGGGTGCAGGTTCATAGTTCCTTGAAAGTGGAGTCACAGGTAGACAGAATAGTGAAGATGATGTTTGGTAGGCTTGCCTTTCTTGATCAGTGCATTAAGTATAGGAGTTGGGAGTTAATGTTGCAGCTGTACAAACATTGGTTAGACTACTTTTAGAATACTGCGTTCAATTCTGGTCTCCCTGCTATAGGAAAGATGTTGTGAAACTTGAAAGCGTTCAGAAAAGATTTACAAGGATATTGTCAGGGTTGGAGGGTTTGAGCCGTAGGGAGAGGCTGAATAGGCTGGACCTATTTTCCTTCGAGCGTCAGATGATGAGGTGCAACATTATATAAGTTTATAAAATCATGATGGGCATGGATAGGGTGAATAGTCAAGGTCTTGTCCCCAGGGTAGGAGAGTCAAAAACTAGAGAGTATAGGTTTAACGTGAGAGCGGAATGATTCAAAAGGGAGCTAAGGGGCAACATTTTCACGCAGAGGGTGGTGCATGTATGGAATGAGTTGCCAGAGGAGGTGGTCAAGGTTGGTACAGTTAAAATATTTAAAGGCATCTGGATGGCACATAAATAGGAAGGGTTAAGGGGGATATGGGCTAAATGCTGGAAAATGGGACTAGATTAACGTAGAATATCTGATCAGCATGGACGACTTGGACCGAAGGTTCAGTTTCTGCACTGTATATCTCTATGACTCTATGAAGATGATGATTGTAGTCAAGATATTGAAAAGGAAGGTCATCCAACACAGTATGACAGAGCAAAGCATCATTGAAAGCGAGAACTCAGAGAGAACGTCTTTGCCAACCAGCTTTTAGAATAAATGAGTTTGATTTTGACTGGTTGTTGAAGATTCTGTTATTAATTTGCGAAGCAGCCTCAGCTTTTGCAAAGAACATGTAGACCATTTTATTGTTAAAGTGTTTGTCCTTTTCTGTTTTTGAATAAATGTTTCATTATCATTTTGACTGTACGTTTAATATCTTTGAATTATCTCACTTTAAATATCCACACATTACATACCCAATTAACGGGGAAAAGCTGCCATCAGTGACAAGGTGAAGTAACAGCCCATGTCGCGAAGGTTAAGTAGCTCTTAAGGATTCACTCAGCATATCAAATGTAAATGTTGTGCGGTGAGTTTCCTTGCGAAAGCCAACAGATTGAGAAGAATTCTCAGAAAACTCTGGGACCTCATTTTGACCCTTACATCAGTGGTAACCCTTCAATATTCAGAGTGCATGTAAACTGAGAAGTTGCCCTGAAGTTCTTGAGCATCTTGTAGGACAGCATTAAACCTGAAAGAGTCAGCACTTTGTGTGTGCAGTTTTTATTGCTAGGTTTGCGTGCAATGAAGGAGAATCGATGTATGAAAAGCTCACTTACAACTCCCTTCTAAAACTGATGGATAGAATGAACCTTTTTCCTGCAGAAAAGTGTGGAATCATTAAAGATCAGTACTCTGACTTTCACTCACAATTTCCATGTAAGTGTGAACTGGTGTGTGTATGTTGGGCCATAAGATATAGAAGTGGGCCATTCGGCCCATCAAGTCTGCTCCACTGTTCAATGAGATCACAGTTGATCTGATAACCCTCACCTTCACTTTCCTGCCTTATCCCCATAACCATTGATTCCTTTGCTGATGAACAATCTGTCTATCTCAGCCTTGAAGATACTGAACGACACAGCCTCTACAACCCTCACGTGTAAAGGATTCCATAAATTAACTGCCCTATAAGAAAAATAATTCCTCCTCATCCTCACCTTAATGGGGCAACCCCTTACTCTAGATTATCTCTCTGGTCCTATACTCTCCCACAACATCTCTGCATACCCTGTAAGGCATCCTAAGAATCATGTATGTTTCAGTAAAATCTCATTCATCTAAACTGCAATGAGTACAAGCCCAAACAACTCAACCTCTCGTCGTAAGAAATCCCTCTATACTTGGGATCGACCTAGTGAACTTACCCTGGACTGTCTCCAATGCAGTATATTGCTCCTTAGAATAAGGGGACCTAAACAGTTCACAGTATTAGAGATTTGGCCTGATTCTTGCCTCATATAGTTTGAGCAAAGCCAACTGATTTTTATCACAGAGAATACTCGAGAAACTCAGCAGGTCTAGCAGCATCTGTGGTAAATGAAACTGAATTAACGTTTTGAGTCTGGTATGATTCTTGTTCGAAAGAAAAGTCATACCAGACTTGAAATATTAACTCAGTTTCTCTCTCTACATGAGTTCTTCAGCATTTTCTGCGTTTGTTTCAGATTTCCATTTTGCCTTTATTCCCTATTTTTATACTCCATTCCCTTTGAAACAAAGGTTAACATTTCATTTGCCTTCCATATTACCTGCTGAACTTAAATGCCTTGTATGCTGTAACTTGAATGATTGTGGTCCCAGTTCTGATCCCTGTGGCACTCCACTGGTTTCAAGTTGCCAACCTGAAAATGTACCCGTTATTCAAACTATCTGTTTTCTATTAGTTAGCTGATCCACCATTTGTATATTGCCCCCAACACCTTTATAAGTAGCCTCATGTGTGACACCTTGTCAAACGCATTATGGTATTCCAGATATATCTACTAATTCCCCTTTGTCTATCCTGCTTGTTACAAAGAATTGTTAATAAATCTATAATGCATGACTTTCTCTTCATGTATCCATGCTGACTCTGCCTGTTCATGTGGTGTATTGCGTCTGGTGTACTGCATATGGTTATTGCATCCATTATAATAGATTGTAACATGTTCCCAATGACAGATGTTAAGCTAACTGGTCAATAGTTACCTGTTTATCGTTTTCCCTCCCGCCATTTTGAATGACGGGCTATAATGCTTTTACATTATATGAATTGGGAAGGCACCTCTATGGTATCCTGAGAAGAAGCTTCATGGGGTCCTCAGTGTGGCTTTGTCTTCCTATGGATGCCTGCTGGTGCCACCCCTTCTCTCCTTGCTATAGGTGCTGGGCATACAGCTAGACCGATGAAGTACAAGTCAATGCACGTAGCCAGATTAATGGAGTGTAGGTCTGTGTACATATCCCTCAGACACTGAGTGACCTACACCTGGATCTCCATGGTAGTCATCAACTTATCCATGGAGTCTGCCAGTTGCACATGTGCCAGGCTGGCATGGTACTGACAATGTTGGTAAGATTCAACCCAGTCTACCAACTGCTTCTGATAAACTTGCCTGTGTATGTGTAAATGTATATGCATTTTGATGAAGTCGTAAATATTTGAGACCATGAGATTATCTTCTGCCTGGAACTGAGCAAGTTCCTGGTGTTAAGTATCCTCTGAGTGACAGAGATATGTGGCCTTTTTCTTCAACCAGCTGTAGAGACCTATCTGAAATGTGCTTACTAGATTGTGCACCAAAGTTGAAACCTAGGATGCAAGTCAAGCATTTCTGGTCAAGGTAGAGGTGATGCTGACTGTCTCCAGCATAGGAATTAATTGTATAAGAACAATGAAAGTTTAATGTCGATTAAAAATGAGGTAGCATTGGCATTTATAGGAGAGCAGCTCAGCAAAGCACAGTGAAGCCAGGTTTAATGAGGCTTATTGGGTTGATTGGCCATTGAGCAGTTCTTATTTTCTGTGGCAAAATTGAGCATTTTCTCCTCAAAAGTAGTGAGAAACCTTAAGTCTGTTTCAGCACCATCCATTTCTGATCCTGATTCGATTATGAAATATCCATTTATCTTTTCGTTACTTTTGCACTTGAGGTTCCTTGTGTTACAAACTGGCCCAGAAATCCTCAAATCCAAACATAGAAAAAGATAGAAACACAGAAAATAGGAACAGGGGCCTACACAGTAAACTATTCCCGGTACTCCTGTACTTTCTTACTTGGTGCACATGACAATGAAGGATATTCTATTTTTTTCTATAGGCTATTTGGCCCTTTGAGCCTATTCCCCATTCAGTATGATCATAACTGATCATCTAACTCAGTACCTGTTCCCACTTTCTTCCCATACTCTTTGATCTCTTTAGCCCTAAAAGCTATATTTAATGCCTTCTTGAAATGTTTTGGCCTGAAAACTTTCTGTGACAGAGAATTCCATGGGCTCACCACTCTCTGAGTGAAGAAATTTCACCTCATCTCATCTTAAATGGCCAACCCACATCCTTAAACTGTGATCCCTGGCTCTGGACTCCCCAGTCATTGGAAACATTCTTTCTGCATTTACCTTGTCTAGTTCTGTTAGAATCTTATAGTTTTCTGTGAGATTCCGCCACTCCCCCACCGACCCATTAATCTATCATCATTCAGATAGTAATCTGCCTTCTTGTTTTTCCTACCAAAGTAGATAACTTCACATTTATCCATGTTACATTTACTCTGCCATGCGCTAACCCACTCAATCAACTTATCCAAATTACATTGAAACATCCCTGTATCCTCCTCACAGTTCACCCTTAACCCTTCTGCAAACGTGGAGATATTGCATTTTGGTCCCTCATCTAAATAATTGCTATATCGTGAATAGCTGGGTTCCAAGCACTGATCTCTGTTATCCACTAGTTACTGCCTGTCACTTGGAAAAAGACTCATATATTTCTACACTTTGTCTTCTGCCTGCCAATCAGTTTGCTGTCTGTCAGTATACGAACCCCAGTCATTTTAAATGCTAACCTCTTACGTGGGACCTTGTCAAAAGCTTAATGAAAGTCTAAGTAGACCACATCTCCTTTATCAACTCTACTAGTTACATCCTTGAAGAGTTCCAGTAGATGTGTCAAGCATGATTTCCATTTCATAAATTCATGCTGACTCTATCCAATCCTGACACGCTTTTCCAAATGTTCTGCTGTTAAATCTTTTGTCATGGGCTCTAGCATTTTCAGCCAGTAGTGGAGAAGATCATCATTGAAATCATGTCTCGTTTTATAGTGTTGAATGTATGTTCTAACAGTCACATTGAAAGCTATTGTAAAAAGGTAATTATGTAAGATAAGTGAAATGGTGGGGTGGGAGTAGTTGAGGGTTTAGGGTGCGAGTGATGGTGGAATCTGGTACAGTATGAGTGAAGGTGTATAGTGCATGTGAGTGAGATGGTAGTGTCAAGTAGTGAGGCATATAGACCCAGGTAAATGGGTGAGTGCTTAGGGTAAGTTTGGGAACTATGGTCAGGGTGGGTCCAGGACTGTCAGGTGAGGTGTGGGTGTCAGGTCAGGAGGGGATGATGGTATCTGATCTGTTGGGGTTGGATCAGGTTGCAATAGGCCAAGGGGAAAGGTTGCCGTGTCTACTAGGGTCAATGTAATGTCAGGATGTCAGGTCTGGCGTGGTGTTAACTTGGGATATTTCAATTGGTGGGGTCAGTGGTGAGTCAGGGCTGCAGTTTAATAGTTACCCAGGATTTAGAGCGCGTTTTTGATCCTTTAACATTCCATTATTTCTATTAAGCTCAAGTGAATAGGAACCCGTTGAATTATAGAACCTTAAGCGGTTTTCTCACTGGCTTCCAGGCTCAGGAAATGCCCATCAGTATTTTAAGTTTCCCGGGCAATTCATTTGGAATGAGCTGAGTCAGGATTCCTCACGGTCCCAGCATTTAACTCTAGTCTACATTGCTGCGCTAAATATCTAGCCATCAGAAAATTTGGGCCAATATTCAGGTCAGTGAGCTTTTATCAGAATACAGGGGGCACTTTGTGTTTTGTCTTTCTTGATGGAGTGATATATTGAAGGTAACAGGGACTGGGAAGCAATCACAATATAGGAATCTAATCAAAGACTCAAATGATTATGAAGAGGGTGAGCCCTTGCTGTTCATAGCTACTTCTGAAACTGGAGATCAGATTATGCTATCATTCCAGTGTGTTCGCTACTTATATTTAATTTATATTGTTTTTACTTCAGACCTATTCTGTTTGATGAGTTTTTGTATTTCAAAAACACAGACATCTCACTCAGCTTCTGATCATTGATGCTCACTCAAGGCAATTAATAACTATGAGTGGTTACTGCTGGTTTATTGAAAAATAATATTAGAAAACAAAAATGCTTGTTAAATGAAATACTTTTCTTAATATTATGTGATTTATTGCATTTTTTTATTTCTGATCTCTAGTGACCACATCTATTTGATACACTTATTCAATGTTTGTTAGATGGAGACAGCCATTTTTGGAAGACATGTTTTAAACTGAGATTAAAAACATTTAAAATAATATTTTATTAAAAATCGGAATTTTAGATATTGACTGCTAGATACTAACTATTCTGAAAAATGCCAAAGCTCAGACTATTATGTCTTCTGGACAGAACAAACTTCCAAGAAAGCAATCAATTTTTATGTCATACAATAGTGCGGCAAAGGTTAACAAAATAAACTAAATGAAATATATTTATAAACTATAGCAGATATATTATAGGAGGTAACTTAATTTACCAGCAATAATCATAAAGAAAATGCTACATAAAGAGTATTACATTTTATCTCTATTTGCTGATAAAGACTTATTTGCTCTGTTTTACTCTTCTCTGAGTACTGGTGTTATCTGTTGTCTGGTACAATTTGATCCTTCTGTTTCAGTTCCATATAAGGAGACAATATGCCAGTGCAATTATATTATTACTTTAGTGCCACACTAAAATTGTTTTGTTGCATATCTTTAACCGATGATCTGACAGTTTACGATTTACTATCTCTAATAGATAGTTCAGAGCATAACATTGCTAAAGGGAGACACAAAGTGGAAGCTATTCAAGTTGTACTCATCAGGACTGGCACTCAAAATGAAACTTTGAAAGGGAACAACAGTTTATACACCATGAGAAAAGGGTGCTCATTATTTGCACCATGATTGGCACGGGGGTACAGCAGGAACTATGAACTGTTGATCTTGATTAGCTGAACAAACGTAGACCAGGCAGGTAGGGTTTGATTGATAATGACAATTTGTTGTCTCAGTAACCATTTCCGAATCGAAAAAGATGAAATCTATAGACACATTCCTTTTGTCTACAAAGAACAGGATCCTCTGTCTGAATATAGGGTCCTGTGTGTGCACACAGAAATGAATCGCACTACAAGAGCTACTGCTGTATTAGTTTCTGGTGTAGTTCTTAGCACAGTTAGGATTATTTAGTAAATACTGTTCAATAGCAGGATCACATCTAATGTTGGACAGTGTTTTGTGGTTTCCATCTGCTGGTTGAGTCTGGCTAGCATGCTGTAGAAAGTAAAAGAGATGCGTTGTTTGATACAAACCCTGCAGGGTTTGGGAACCCTGCAGCCCAATGGTATCAATGTGGATTTCACAAGTTTCAAAATCTCCCCTCCCCCTACCGCATCCCAAAACCAGTCCAGCTCGTCCCTGCCTCCCACCTGTCCCCTCCTCCCACCTCAAGCCGCACCTCCATCTCCTACCGACCAACCTCATCCCACCCCCTTGACCTGTCCGTCCTCCCTGGACTGACCTATCCCCTTCCTAACTCCCTACCTACACTCACCTTTACTGGCTCCATCCCCGCCTCTTCAACCTGTTTGTTTCCTCTCCACTTATCCTCTCCTCTATCCCTCTTCTATCCGCCTCCCACTCTCCCCTTATTTATTTCAAAACCCCCTTCCCCTCCCCCTTTTCTGATGAAGGGTCTAGGCCCGAAACGTCAGCCTCTCTGCTCCTATGATGCTGCTTGGCCTGCTGTGTTCATCCAGCCCTGCACCTTGTTGTCTCGGATTCTCCAGCATCTGCAGTTCCTACTATCTCTGTTGTTTGATACAGTTGGTCGGTCATTGGGATTATATACCTAAAATCACACCACTAAAATGTATACACCACATTAGCCATTTGCGTAGCAGGCACAACATCTTTTGGACTTAAGAGGAGAAAGCTATTAATGGAGAATACCATTCATATGTTTAATACAAAATAGTAATTTGGATAACTAGCTTTACTTGTTTGTCAAGTATTTGAGACATCTTCTGTTTGCAGGCTAACATGTGATAGACTGGAATCCTTTCAGGGTTGAAACTGCCCTGCTGAAGTTATTTTATGAGTTTGTGCTATACATGGTAGGCATTATCAGACAGGATATTTTTGATACGCCTGATCTCAGCATCAAATGTACAAAGCAAGCAGATGGCTGGGGTTCTATTCACGAGGTTGCTGGTAAGATTGATCTTTCCTCAAATACATCGAGGAAAGGGACCTCCTTTGATTGCCTCATTTCAGTGGTAAATTTGAGTGCAGGATGGAGTTTATTAAGCTATGTAAAGATATTCTTGATGCAGCTGTCGATTCAGATGATGCAAATATGTCAATTATATCTTGGAATTATGCCAAGGAGGTTTGTGGCTATTCCGTCAAAAGCATACTTCTCATGGTAACTGATGAACATGTTAACAACTCTGGGAGATCCCACGGCAACACCATTGATTTGGGTGTACATACTGTCATCAAAACTGAACTTACAGGAACTGAACTCAGCTTATAGTTGCTAAGCTTGTGAGTTTCAAATAAACATATTCATACACATCCAGATTACCAGTATTTAGTAACCTATTGCAACTGTCAGTGGCTTGAGCAGTACTTTGGTGGATCAGCTAGCAATATCAAAATGGCACATGGGCAGGCTACTGCTCTCAATATGTAGGTCTTCTTTGGCCTTTCCAGAAATGAAGGATTCCTTCACAGTGTATATGGAAGACTTGTTTAAAACTAGTTGCTGCAACCTTCTAAACCATGCAGCCTGTGCATATTATGCAGAATCATTTAGAGGTTAATAGGATGTCAAGTGACATTGTTTTTGTGATGTCTTGGGCAGCCTCTGCTTGCATGGATGCAGTGAGCCATGAGGATGAATCCTATCAATATATCACCAGGCAGGGCACCATCCTTATGCAAGTCCAATGGGTATCTTTGCAGATTGCCTTCAAGTATGACTGCAGGCACATGTATGCTAATATTTTGTAGACCAATCTACTTTTGTGAATATTAGTAAGACAAGTCAGCAGATTTCCAATATGTCTCAACTTCTCTTTTCCATTATGAGCTCACATAATCATGCAGAACTTTGCTATCTTGGCAGAAAAACAATTCTTAATGAGTGAGAATGCCCTGACTATGTCCAGGAATGTTTCTTGGCCGTTCCTTCTGTAAACATTAACATTTGTTTAATGAAAACAATGAGATTGTCGAAATATTACTGGAGGAGAAACATTGCTAATGAATATTATGTTGAGATAACAAGGTGTAGAGCTGGATGAACACAGCAGGCCAAGCAGCATCAGAGGAGCAGGAAGGCTGACGTTTTGGGCCTAGACCCTTCTTCAGAAATGGGGGAGGGGAAGGGG
>NC_063334.1:83459575-83488527 GCF_021869965.1 Rhincodon typus
CCCTTCATCAGAAAATTTTCTGATCAGATCATCAGATTTTCTGATGAAGGGTCTAGGCCCGAAGCGTCAGCCTTCCTGCTCCTGTGATGCTGCTTGGCCTGCTGTGTTCATCCAGCTCTACACTTGTTATCTCAGATTCTCCAGCATCTGCAGTTCCTACTATCTCTGACACAAATGAAACTGGTTGATTCAGGAATAAATGGAGAAGTGAACTTAAGAGCTATTACAATCATATTAATTATAATGAAGAAATCCCTGACTACTGTAGTCAAGTTTCAATTTCAAAGATCTCAGAAATCGTTGTAACATAGTAATGTTCGCTCCTGCTTTATGAGAAAATTATTTTTGGACAGCTTCAAGCATGTGATAAATGGCTGGCATTCACAATGGACTTGAGGCCCTATCCCCAATTTAGATAAGTTACAAGTTATTTGTCAACTATCAAGGGATAGTAAGCAGAGGTGAGTAATTGGAGCTGAAATGCAGATCAGGGATGATCTTTAATGAAACTGTACAAGTGGACAACCAAAAGTAACCAAAAGAGTTGTGTCCAGAAACTATGGATATTCACACTTAAAAAAATCTTCAGATAGCCTTCAATGTACCAAGTCTATTTGTAGTTTGAAATAAAGGACTCATAGGTAGTGGCAGCCAGCAACAGCTGAGAAGAATGGAATTTGTGTAACAGGAAGTTCCTAACACATAGCAGACAAACCACTGTAGTCCAGCCTTTACTACTCACTTTATAACATACTAGAATTCCAGGACTGCAAACCAAGCATCGATAATAGGAATATAAATAGAAAATGCTGGAAATGCTGAGTAGGTATACTGATAAATAGAGTTAACTGACTGAATCTTACACTTCTTTGGCTAAGTCCAAGTTGTATTGAGTTTTTTGGAGGGATTTCCACCACGAGGCCTTTTGGATTTTCTTATCAAACTCCCCTCATTAACCACCTGCCCCATCCCTATGGTGTTCATCACATCCAATTCCAGACCCATCCAACCACATGCCCTCCCCAATACAACTTGCCACTGAGCAGATATTTGCTGAAAGACTGGCACCTCTTGCACCTGTGCCATCTTTTAAAGGCCATTGGGCACCTGGCCGAGCATTGGTACTCCAAAGCTGCCCTACTCAGTCAAGGACATATGCTGAAGATGTCAGAGAATGGCAATATGGCTCTGTGGTTGACTGACAGGGTGCTGGAGATCCAGGTGGACAGGGTGGTGCGAAGGATTGGAGTGCTGTTCCAAGGCAAGCCCTTAGACGCTGGCAGCCTGGTCCAAACCAGGGAAGAGAGACCCTGTAACAGTGGAAGTATGTCTGATATTAGGCTGCTGACCCCATACAAGGACAGATCCTGGCCCACAGAGAGAACTGGAACCGTATCCTACGAGGATGCTGAAACATCCATATCCTGCCAAATCAGGCACAAGCACACTGAGCCAAAAAAAAAAATTGCCAGAGAAACTCAGGTAACATCTGTGGAGAGAAACAATGACCATGGACAAGGGGTGCATATGATTGGTGCCCATGGATCATGCCCTGGGATGCAGTTTGGTCACACGGAAAATAGAGGTCCTTTAGAGCAAACGGTAAGCTGCATTCACCATGTACCTGCTCTGATTTGTAAGTGCCATTTTGTTGAGGCCTAGCATGTTTGGTAATATTGAAAGCAATATAGGGTGTCCCTGATCGACAAATGCTCATACTTAGGAAAGTGATTTTATGCCAGGGTGTAATTTTAAAGATCTGGCATGCAAACATTTCCTGTTCTTACAAATGGCTATTTTATATAGTTGTGTTCCAACTCACATACAAATTGACTTGCGAACTGACGCAAGGATGGAACCTGTTTTTTTTTTCTTTATTCATTCACGGCATGAGGGCGTCGCTGGCTAGGCAGCATTTATTGCCCATCCATAATTAGCCAGAAGGCAGTTAAGAATCAACCACATTGCTGTGGGTCTGGAGTCACATGTAAGCCAGACCAGGTAAGGATGGAAGTTTCCTTCCTTAAAGGACATTAGTGAACCAGATGGGTTTTTCCCGACAATTGGCAATGGATTTACAGTCATCATTAAATTCTTAATTCCAGATATTTATTAAGTTCAAATTCCACCATCTGCAGTGGTGGGATTCAAACCCGGGTCCCCAGAACATTATCTGGGTCTCTGGATTAACGGTGCAGTGATAATACCACTAGGCCATCGCCTTCCCAACCTGGGGACAGCCAGTACTAATAAGGTATGTTGGGTCATTAACAAAACATTTAACAACCAACTTCCCCCTTAATTGGCAACTCACAGTTCCCTAGTGAGGAACCCGCTATGCCACTTGTGAAAAGCATAAAGGGTGGAGTGAGATGCTCCCAAAATTGAAGTTGGCCTTACTGGACTTCTCAACCAGTTCTACCACAAATTGTACTATAGTCCATATCAATGGGTCCCTTATAAAATTCTAACCAACATTTTACATCCATGACCTTACATCAGAATTGGGTAATGTTGGAAATACAAATGTTTTGAACAACTGAAAGAAATGTACGAAAGAAGATCAAAAGGGAAGGTCTCTAATAGTATTGAGTGCAGGAGAAATTAAATGACAAGAAGTCTCATGGTGCAAGACCAAATGAAGTGGTACTTGAACATAAGAAACAAGGAATCCAGAGTTAGTGTGACTGACAGGATACTGGATTGCTGTTGTCCAAAAGCAAAGAAACGGAAATTTAGAGAGAAACCAGAGCAGTAATTTTTACACTAAATTCAAAATCCCACTTAAACTGAAAGAAGTAGAATGAAACAAGCTTTCACTTCAAACCAAAAGATGGTTACTCTACATGTGACACTAGATCCCCAGCAAAGTAGCTGAATCTTAGTTTCTGTCTGAAATGGCCCAGCCAGCTCTTAGTCCAACAGCTATTCAGGATGAGCAATAAATGCTGGCCTTGCCAGCAATGCCACATAACCTATAAAAGAAAAAGGAACATTTTTACTTACATATGCCATGGGCCCATGTCTTCCTGTTGGTATTGAAGAAACAAAAATAAAGAACTGCAGGTGCTGGAAACCTGAAACAAAAACAGAAATTGCTGGAGGAACTCAGCAGGTCTGGTTGCATCTTAAGTGAGAAAGCAGAGTTAACATTTCAGATCTGGTGTTCTGAGGAAGGGTTAGTGAACCTGAACGTTAACTCTGCTTTCAGATCTGCTGATTTTTTTCCAGCAATTTCTGTTTTCTTTCCATTAGTATTATTGATTGCATGCATTGCATTGCTGCTCACAAAGATTTCTATGTCCCAACCAGATTTCATTATTTTAACTGGGATTTCTGATCCTGGTTGCATTGGTGATGGATCAAGGCAACCAACCCCAAACAATATCTCAAGTATATGAGGAAATGGTCAATGAGAGAGCATGGCACATTTTTCTGACATTAACGGTCTTATTCAGAGAAGTTTTAATGGTCTCAAATCTGTTGGTGAGTGGATAGGTGAGCAAAAGATGGGTAAGGTAGTCCTTTGTGGCTTTGTGAAAATAGTTAGATTGACTGGAAGTCACTTTGGATTGGATAGGTAATCAAGTCCATGAACTTTGTCCTCCATTGTCTTTTCGTCAATTGGCAGTCTGTGTCTTGTTTTGTTGCATTTGCTTTCACACGGAAGAGCCATAGACACTTCCTTTGGTCCAATACTTTGTTTCATTACTTCAATCATTACCACTGCCTTTGCCTTTTATTCCATGACATCTTTGACTTTTAATCGCTCTAACCTTTTAGTCTATCCCAGACCCTACCGTTTATGCAAACTGATGCTCCCTCTTGTTTTCAAAATGAGAATTAACATCATATGTTACCCTCACTTTAGTTCTGAAGAAGAATCATCTTGAATTTGACGTGCTAACTCTGTTTCTATCTCCATAGTTGCTGCCAGACCTGTTCAGTTTTGCCAGCACTTTATATTTTATTTCAGATTTCCAGCATCTGCTTTTGCTCTTTTCTGCAATATTGCGCTTTTATTTTAATATCACTGTGGCATAGGCTCGGATCTAACCTAGCGAGATGGAACAAAACTCTATTCTCTCAAATGGCTTTTAAGAAAATTACATATGAACAATTTCAGTTCAGTTCCTAGTGAAAAGTAAAGTCACTGTAGTCCCAGAGAGACAGCTTGTTTTATCCTGAGGGTCACAACACCTCTAGCACGGGCAGAGGTTGAGAAGAAGACTCTTTCATGGTAATCTCAGCCAGTGCAGGAATTGAACCCGCATGTTGGTATCTTTCTGCATTGCAAACCATCCAGACAGCCAACTAAATTAACCAACCACTTTAGCCATTTACAGTGTAAAACAGCCCTTATCATTTACAACTACCACTGAATGTATACTAAGGATATTCCATTTCTTTCAAGTTTTGAAAAGCTTTAGACTTTATAAACTCCACAAAAGATTTTCATAACACCAATAAACCCAGAAATTACAGCTGATAATATAATTCTTTTTATCATCCAGCTTTTACTATTTAAATGAGTTGAAGGTGGGAAAATGCTTTAAAATGTAATAATGTTAAATTATTTTAAATTATTTAATATTTGCACAGTAAAATTGTTACTGACAGCTATTATGATAAAGGATTAGGTGCTGTTCTTTATTTGAATTCATAAGTTTTAGTGATATCATGACAAAAATATACTCCAGTTTGTAGGATATGCTCCTTCTTAAGAAATTCACCCTCTCACATTGATTCTAACGTTGTTTTGGCAATCCAACAACAACAAATTGCATTTATATAGCATTTTTAGCATGTAAAAATGGTTACATTTCTTTGTTCCTGTGCTTTTCACATGTGAAAAATTTGCCTGGATTAACTTTGCAACTTACATTTCCTACCAAAAGTATTCATTTTAATGTGATTAACTTTTTTGGCAAGACTTTGTTTATCAGGTCCATCCTGGGTTACCTACTCTATGCGCTCCCAAGAGACACCATAACCATCCTATTTAGTATTATAATTCAAGACTCATAAGCCATTGTAAATATCTGAAGCAGACTTGAGACTTACCAACAGTCTTTTAATTGTTAATATACTGTTGCTTTGATTTTTCTATTGAATGCATCTGTGTTATGGTAATAACAACATCACTGCCTGTGGTGCCATGTCTGTTCATGCAGATGAGCACCCATCTGCTTACAAATGAGTTTGTACCTCCAGATGTTCATTCATTTCTACTTTTAAGCCAGTTCCCAAACAGAGTTTCTGAGACATTATTACTCTGGATCAAGCATGATTATTTAAAGTACCTATTGTGGTTTGCTTCACATAAGAAACAAAAGAAATGAACATTAAAGAAGATAACAAAACTTTTTTTTTCCTAAGATCAAAAATTCTCTTACAAGAAAGGAGCAATGTTTGGTATGCTTGTTAAAGCATTCTGTGTCAATCCTAAATGATATTGAACATTTCAACCACATTCTTTTAATCTTTGCATTTGAAATTTGGCATTGGATGTCTTAATGCATTCAAATTTTGATGTTCACCTAATGCACTACTTTTCATAAGAAAACTGATTAGAAAAAATTTTGATGGACTTTCGCAGTGATCAAAGGAAAGACTGGAGAAGCTTGGAACTTTCTGCATGGAAAGGAAATATTAGAGAGACAATCTTGTAAGACACTTAAAGGACTGGAAAACTAAATTTGGCTACTCTTTAAATTATGAAACCAATAAAAATGGACATCAATTCACAACAGTAAAAAGTAAATTTAGAGCTGATGTCATGTCATTCTTTTTCATGTAACAAATTATGAATGAATGAAAAGGACTTTCAGATAGAGGAAAAGAGTTAGAATCATTTTGGAAACAATTAGATGGTACAGTGGGGAAGCGCTAGGCATTTTCTAGATGAATGATGGCCAAATGGCATTTGTGGAAACGTAAGATGGCAGTAGGCAATTTAGCTTCTTCCATATGTTTCTCAATCTTCATGAGATCATGGCTTACCTGTGATAGGATTATACAGACTCATACTTCTTAATGCATTTTCTTTCCCCCATCCCATTCCTTGACACATTTGTTTAAAAGAAATCTCATAGTTTCAGTTTCAAAGATGATTAACCTGGCATGAACTGCCATGTGTGGAAGAAAGTTCGTAAGATCCACTATCATTTGTGTGTGGAAATACTTCATAACTTAGTTCTTGCAAATGCCCAGCTCTAATTTTGATGCTACATCCCCTAGTGCTGCACTGACCAACTGGCTGAATTGATTTCTGTGCCAGAAAAGCATTGAGATGTTTAATCAGACATGATCTTTTAGTGGAGCAGGCTTGACAGGCTAAATGACCTACTCCTGTTCCTAGGCTTGTACCTACACTTTCAATATTTTTTAATTAAATCATCCCTTAATCTTCTACATTTTACAATGTATAATATTAATTTGTGTAATCTCTCCTTGTAATTTAGGGTCAATTTAGTAAATCTATATGGCTCTTGCTCCAAGGTCAGTACTGTATATCCTTCCTCAGGTTTTGTGCCATAGAACTTAAGACAATACTCTAGATGTGATCTAACTGGGTACTTGAATATCAGACTCAAATGCATAGGACTGGCTACAAACTCCCACACAATGCAGTCCGGATGCATAAACTTCTCAGCTGTGTCTTGGTCGAGATATTTTATGGAAAATTTATTTCAAGATTCTTGTTAGCCTAAAGGCAAACTGCATGTTAAACATTAAGCATTGGAAGCATAATCCAACAGACTATTTACCTGTAACTTAATGGTACTGCTTCACACTCAGATGACATTGCTGCCACTTTTTCAGCTGTTGTCCTTTGTTTATCCTATACCTGCTGCTTGATTCTTGATAACATCTTGCATGCTGTTTAAATCTACAACACTGCTTCTCCTGATAAGATCCCAAGGCTGCCTTCCTCCAGCTGAGGGAATATCTGGGTTAAGCATGTTAGTTCTTTATTATTGGCATATCTTATATCTATTTGCATATTAGTACCTGTTAATCTTTTTACATTTGTTTGTTTTGTTTTCTTCATTCACGGAATGTGGTATTGCTGGTTTGGCCATCCCTACATGCCCTTGAGAAGGTGTTGGTGAGCTGCTTTCTTGAACCACTACAGTCCATTTGCTTTTGGTAGACCCACAATACTGTGAGGGAGGGAGTTCCAGGATTTTGACTCGGCAGCAGTGAAGGGATGGCAATATAAGTCGTCAGGATGGCGATGCCTTGGAGGGGACCGTGCAGATGCTGGTGTTCCCATGTATCTGCTGTCCTTGCCTTTCTAAATGGCAATGATTGGGGATCTGGTTGGTGCTATCTAAGAACCCCTGGGTGAATTTCTGCAGTGCATCTTGTAAGTGGTACACACTGCTGCTACTGAACATCGATGGTGGAATGAGTGAGTCTTTGTGGAAATGTTTGTTTACACAACTTGCAGTAAGTGCAAACAACATACAATATTTTAAGTATTTACTGCCTCAAGATTATACAAAACGCTATGGGAGGAATCTCATAGGGTCCTGAACAATGTTTGCTGTGGTGAGAAGTCTCCAAGAATCAAATTAGAAGTCCATCAAGGCCGATCTTGACATCTTGTCATATTTTCCAACAGAATTCCAGACATTAAGATAAGATGTCTGCTGAGAAACAGCAAGGTGTGGAATTATTGCTTGTTATCACCCTCATTAGCACCAAATCTCACCTCATTAATATGCAGCTTCAAATGTTACAGTGGAGCAGATAGAAACTGGATGCTGAGAATTCCCAACATAAAAGCCAGAACTACAACTCGCTGCTTGCTGCTTCAGACTGCCACCCAGAAGCAATGTTTCAAGCCTGCTTCATGAGCGGTGGCACCACATGTCCATGAATGCTAGCGTCCAACGTCTCCACAACATCGTGGTACATCTCTGATCCACTGCCAGTAAAAAACTGTTGCTGTTTGTGGTAAATATAAATGATTCAGAATGTGGGAGGTTTAATTAGTAAGTCAGTGGATGATATGAGAATTGGTGGGTTGATAATTGTCAGTAAGGTAGCCTTAGATTACAGGAGAATATAGACAGACTGGTCGGAAGTCAATCAGTGGCAAATGGAATTTAATCCAGGTAAATGTGAGATGGTGCACTTGAGTAGGACAAACAAGGCAAGGGAATACATGAACAGTAGGACCCTGGGAAACACTGAGTATCAGAGGGACCTTGGTGTGCATGTTGAAAGATCCCTTAAGTTTGTGGGACAGGTAGATAAAGTATTTAACAAGGCATATAGGATGCATGTGTTTATTAGTTGAGGCATAGAATTTAAGAGCAGGGAAGTTATGCTTGAACTGTATAAAATGTTGGTTCGGCCACAGATAGAGTATTCTGAGCAGTTCTGGAATCCACATTATAGGAAGAATGTGATTATACTGAAGAGGGTGCAGAGGTGATTTACCAGGATGTTGTCTGATCTGGAGAAAGATTGGACAGACTGGGGTTGTTTTCCTTGAAACAGAGGAGACTGAGAGGACAACGTGATTGAGAGATATAAAATAATGGTGGGGGGAGGTGCA
This sequence comes from Rhincodon typus, assembly GCF_021869965.1. NCBI lineage: Eukaryota > Metazoa > Chordata > Chondrichthyes > Orectolobiformes > Rhincodontidae > Rhincodon > Rhincodon typus. The sequence continues at coordinate 83,468,148 of NC_063334.1, forward strand.
TAAATAGGATAGACAGAAAGAGACTTTTCCCCTTGGTGAGGACATAGATTTAAGGTGAGGGGCAGGAGTTGAAAGGGTATGTAAGGAAATAAACTTTCAACCAGAGAGTGGGAATCTGAATCTCACTGCCTGAAAGGGTGGTACAGGCAGAAACTCACATAACAGATTTGCAGCTAACAGTGCCATGGCACACATAGATATGATCCAGGTGCTAGAAAATGGGATTAGAATAGTTAGGTGCTTGTCCTTGACTGATACACACTTGATGGGCTGAAGGCCCTTGTTCTCTGCTGTAAACATCTATGACTTCTCCACTTTCGAACGCACTAACAACTATCATTGATATGTTGCTGCAAAGGCACTTTATGTGCTTGGATAGGCTCCCAGGACACAAACTGGGCCAGGGTCATATGTCAGAGCTGCTCTTTTGCTGTCTTTATGCTTACTTGGTCAGCATCTACTCAGCATCAATGCTGACAGCAGCCTTGCCACACTATGTCTTTCAGCAGGTTGGCACCTCAACCAGAGCTTAAGTACTCATAGTACTGCTATATGACCTTGGTGCTGAACAAAACCAGGCAGCTTGCCATGGTTGTTAGCAGTCATCAATCAAGTGAGTGACTGTTTTGCTGTATGCATTATTGCTACATCAATCTCACGTCTGTGTCATGTGACAGCAGACAGCCACATGTCAAAGTCTAAGTGGTCCTACTGATATCCAGGGAAACATTCTTCAGACAAGGGGGTCCCTGCACAATAAATCAAGGGTAGCTCCAACATCAGTCCAGAGGCTTGGCATGGTCAGACATCCTATCAGGGCGCCCCCAGTCAGGAAACCCCATATTTTTACAGTCCGGAACCTGAGTCATGGTAAACCCTGAGGGTCCTGTTGAGTCAGTCCAGGAAGTTGAGCAATCACAGTCCACAACCTGCACAGATATATGTTGGGGAGTGTCTTGTCACTCATGGTTCAGGGATGTCTGGCTAAGATTCTCAAGAGGGTGGGCCACAGTTAGTCCAAGAGGTCCATTGACTAAACATTAGTGAGGGAGGGGATTTTCAGGGGACTGGTGCTGTGGGAGGGAGGCAGGGGAACTTAATGGTGGAGAGTGGAAACTGCTGGAATGCAAACGGAATCAGAGTAATGATGAAGGCAAGTCACCTTTTTCAAATGATGTGAATTTTCCCTCTTGTTACAAAGTATGGAACAATATGTTGGACATATTGGAATTTCTTATGTCCTATGGTTACATGTATAACGATACAGATTTGCAATCAACAGTGAAATAATGGCATTAGCTGTTTATTATATTATACTTGATAAAAGATTTTCTATAGGCTTTTGCACAGACATCTCTCAAATCCAAAATCTCCATTTGACTAGAGATTTGGGATGTGTGAGAACAGAACATATATAAATCTCTTTAATCAGAATGATAAATCTTGTTGAGCTGGGTTGTCTGATCCAAGAAATGTAATATTAATTGATGCAATGCCAAATCACACCGTACAGAAGTAGGGAAAGGAAGAGATTAAAAGGATTAGGAAGAAAAGGAATCATTAAAGCCTGAAGGACTGTAAAACTTGAAGACTGTAACTCCACACCTATAAAAGTTAATTTTCAGTGGCAAAGAGGTTGTTTGGTAGTAATTAAAATTTATCCTGCTTTTAAATATTCACTTGCAAGTGAATGGCAAACTCTAGCTTCATCTGACATGTTTAGTGGATACCTGTCATTTAACTGACACTATTTTGTATTATTCATGTACGTACCCCGATTTTATCTGCTTCATTATTTTGATGCCAAGGTACTACATTTCCAGTATGGTGCAGCTTCTACATGAGCAGGGCAACTCTATGCAGATTATACTGTTTTCATGTTTTGATAAAATGTGCTGTCACCAAACATTGCTGTGTTTTACAACCTTGCTGTTACTTTTAGTACAAAAGCCGGCTCGTTGAAAACTACCGATAAAACCTAACATAGGCTGATTACACAATCTGGCCACCAGATGGCAATGTGGAATATATTTTGAACTTTTTATGGGTTCATTGTCACCATTTTGATATTTTCCAAGCAACATCCTGAAAATAATGTTATTTTCCAAATGTACAACATTTAAAATGTATTTTAAAATATATTTCTTTGAAATTCTCCAACATGGATAAAAGATGATTCCTACCTCATTAATTGCTTTCAATATGGCAAGTTCTTGGTGGTTTCCGTCCTTCATTTTTGTGATGAAAGACCACATGAAATGGCCTTTCACTTCTACTTAGCTAGTTAAACCATTCCAAATGTGCCTGCAAATACTTTAACGTTTTATCCTAAACTTGACAAGTATTCTTCTATCTAATGGTTTCCTCTTCTTATTCTTGATTTACTAATCAGCTGTTGAATGCTTTTCCTTATTTCCATGATATCTTTACATTTATTTGTTCACATGATGTTGGCATCACCGACAAGACTGGAATCTACTGCCATTCTGCCTTTACCCTTAAGAGTTGCCTCTGAAACATCTACAATCCATGGTGGGTAGGTACACCCAGTGTTATTAGGAAGGGAGTTCCAGGATTTTGATCCAATGAGAATGAAGAAATGGTGATGCAATTCCATCTGCATGGTGAGTAACTTGGGGCAGAACTTGCTCCCATGCATCTGCTGTCCTTGTCCTTCTAGGTAGTAGAGTTTTTTCAATTTGAAAGAAGCTGTCATAGTGATAGGTTAATAAAATACTCATCAAGTGTGGTGAGCTACTGCAGTGCATCTTGTAGATAGTAAATACTGCCACTGGGCATCAGTGATGAAGAGATTGAATGTTTAAGGTAGTGGATAGGGTGCTATTCAAGCAGGCTGCGTTATTGTGAATAATGTAAAGCTCCTTGAGTATTGTTGGTGCAGTCATCCAAGCAAATGGAGAGTATTCCATCATGGTCCTGAATTGTGCCTTGTCAATGGTGAACTGACTTCTGAGAGTCAGGAGCTGAATTTATACGACAAAGCATTTTTAAATGTAGTTTAACATCCAATAACTGTCAATTTAGCCACCTGGCAAGAAACATAAAGAATAAGGATGTGTTAAATGTTAAATTCAGTAGGACATCTGCAATCCCATGAGTTCCAACCTCCCCCAGCCCAGCTCCCATCAGATTGACACAAATAAGCTATGTCTGCCCTTGAATATTATCTTGTTTAACTGAACTGAGTGTCAAATCATTCACCCTGTGTTTCCAATTCTGTAGTATTTCCACTGGTACCACACCTGTTTCTTCTTCTGCCCCACTCTCACTGAAATGCTTATCCTCACACATCCACAGATTATGATTCTCACGCTCGTATGGGTATTCAATATGAATAATGTCAAAGATTTTGGATGATGCTAAGGCACCAGTACATTCTGTGATGTTGACTGCATGGAATGCCTGGGCATTGTGTGTGAATTCCCTGGTCGTCCTAATCATCCAGCCTTGCCACTGGCTGGTCATTTTGTGGATTTGCTGCTTGTGATATTTGACATGATTCCTTTAGGTGTTGGTATGCTGTACCTGTTTTGCCATCTGTATCTTGTCATGGATGTTATGCCATCTGGCTTCCTGCACAGGTGTTTCAAGTATCTTCTAGTGCTACATGCCTTGTGTATGTTATGGAAAGCTGGATAATTTCTGCCTTTATATATCAGACTGCACTGTCCACATGATTTACCAACTTCATTTGAATTGGCTGCCAATTACAGTGCCTTAAACACTGTTTACGTCATAAGTGTTGTTTCATACTTCTTTCTACTTTTTAGCAGTCTTTCCAATTCATAACCTTCTTTTTGATATGCTTCTACTGGGGTAGAGACAACCACATCTCAACGTCTCTGTCAACTGTTTCTGCTTTTGAAAAGTCACATTCGAGATCCATACCTTCAGCTGCTCACAACCTGATCCATCATCTCCTCAGGTCACTATCTGTAAAATATAAATTTCAGGTGGAGTATGAGAAAATGAAGCTTAACTCAACTGTAATTCCATACTAGGCCAAATTTTGTTTGGACCTTTACAGTCGTCTCCACCATCCATGATGTGAACAGTCTATGGAGACCTTTGTTTCCTGTGGCTATTTTAACTTTGTTGGTTTCTCTGTCAGGTTCAATTTGAACTCAGTAAGGACGATTGCTACCTTTCATAGAATGACAGGAAGATTACAGCACAGTTACTTGAGAAGATTCTGAGGGATAAGATATACATGCATTTGGAAAGACAGGGTTTTGCTTAGGAGTAGTCAGCATGGCTTTATACGTGGGAGATCATGCCTCACAAATTTGTTAGAGTTCTTTGATGAAGTGACCAGGAAGGTTGATGAGGGAAGGGTGGTAGATATAGTCTATATGGATTTCAGTGAGGCCTTTAATAAGTTTCTACATGGTAGGCTGCTCTGGAAGGTTAAATTGTATGGAATCCAGGGAGAGCTGGCAAATTAGATACACAATTGACTTTATGGTAGGAAGCAGAGAGTAAAGTGGAAGGATGCTTGTCAGACTGGAGGTCTGTGACTAGTGGTGTGCCTCAGGGGTCAGTGCTGGGCCCATTGCTGTTTATCTATATCAATGATTTGGATGAGAATATAGAATGTGTGATTACTAAGTTTGTGGATGACACTAAAATAGGTGATATCGTGGACAGTGACGAAGGTTATCAGAAATTGCAGCAGGATCTTGATCAGTTGGGGAAGTGGGCCAAGAAATGGCAAGTGGAGTTTAATATAGATAAGTGTGAGGTGTTGCGTTTTGGAAAGTCAAATCTCAGTAGGAGTTTCATGGTGAATGGTAGGGTCTTAAGGAGTGTAGTGGAACAAAGGGACCTTGGAGTTCAGGTGCGCAGATCTCTGAAAGTGGAGTCACAGGTAGACAGGGCAGTGAAGAAGGCTTTTGGCACACTGGCCTTGATCAGTCAGGGCATTGAGTATAGAAGTTGGCAAGTTACGTTGCAGTTGTACAGGATGTTGGCGAGGCTGCATTTGGAGTATTCTGTTCAGTTTTGGTCACTTTGCTATAGGGAGGATGTTATTAAACTGGAAAAAGTACAGAAGAAATTAACAAGAATGTTGCCAGGACTCAAGGGGCTGAGTTATACGGAGAGTTTGGACAATCTAGGACATTTTTCTTCAGAGCGTAGGAGACTGAGGGGATATCTTATAGAAGTGTATAAGACCATGAGAGGCATGGAAAGGGTGAATGTACTCAGTCTTTTTCCCAGGGTCGGGGAATCGAGGACTAGAGGGCATCAGTTTAAGGTAAATGGGGAAAGAATACTTAGGAACCTGAGGGGCAACTTTTTTACATAGAGGGTAGTACACATATGGAATGAGCTGCCAGCAGAAGTGGTTGATGTGGGTACATTAACAACATTAAAAAGACATTTGGACGAATACATGGATAGGAAAGGTTTAGAAGGATATGGGCCAAGTGCAGGGAAATTGGGGTTAGCACGGATGGACATTTTGGTCAGCATGGACCAGTTTGGGCCGAAGGGCCTGTCTCCATGCTGTAGGACTCTATGACTCAATGACACAGAAAGAGGCCATTCAGTTCATTGTGTCTATGCCAGCTGAGTAAAGCCATCCATTCTAATTCCAGATTCTGGAATTGTTGTTCCTGCCTCAGCAATCACTGAAATTCCTATCAATGTTTACAAGGTGACGAGAAAATTTCCATCTCTGAAATGGGATTTGAATAATTTGAAGAAGTAACAAAGAGGTTTGATGAGGATAGTGCAGTAGACATTGACTACATGGATTTTAGTGACATATTTGACAAGGTCCCACGTGGCAGACTGGGCAGAAAAATTTAAAGTCCACATTCTGGGTGAAAACAAAATGCATGCCCCGTTTAATCCTTTGACCAATCTCCTCAAATCTGTACCCCCTATTAATTGACATCTCTGCATGGGAAACAGGTCTACTTTGTCTACTCAATCCAAGCTCCTAATTATTTTGTACACCTTGATTAAGTCATTCCTCAGCCTCCTATGTTCTAAGGAAAACAAACCTAGCCTGTGCAACTTTTCCTCATACTTGCTGTTTTCAAACCCTTTTAACATTTGTGAATACCTCCTATATACCCTTTCTAAAGTAGTTATATCCTTCCTGTATACAAATCTCTGGCTGTGGCCTAACCAGTGTCTGATATATTTTCAATATTATATACTCTCTTGTGCCCAATACCTCTCCCAATGAGGAAAATATCCCAAATGCTCTTCTTTTCCACCTTACCTACCTGTCCTGCTACCTTCAGGGGCCTGTGGGTGTGCAGTCCATGGTATCTCACTTTCTCTACCCCTCTCAGCGTCCTTCCGTTTATTGTACATTTCTTTGCTTTGTTTACCTGCCGCAAATACATAATCTTACACTTCTGTGGGTTTAATTCAATTTGCCACTTTTCCACCCATTGAACTCAGTTATTGATACCTTCCTGCAGTCAACAGCCATCCATCCTCTTTACTTCAATGACCTAGACAATTGTTGTGTTGTCTACATATTTCCCAATCATGCTTCCTGAATTTCAATTTAAATCGTTAATAAGTATACCACAGCATGCAAGGCACCCAAAATATAGCCTTGTGGAACACACTTGGAAGTCACTTTCCATTTGCAAGAACATCCGTCAACCATTACAGAGATATTAGGAACTGCCGATGCTGGAGAATCTGAGATAACAAAGTGTAGAGCTGGATGAACACAGCAGGCCAAGCAGCATCAGAGGAGCAGGAAAGTTGACATTTCGGGTCGAGACCTTTCTTCAGAAATGGGGGAGGGGAAGAAGATTCTGAAATAAATAGGGAGAGAGGGGGAGACGGATAGAAGATGGATAAAGGAAAAGATAGGTGGAGAGGAGACAGACGGGTCAAAGAGGCAGGGTTGGAGCCAGTAAAGGTGAATGTAGGTGGGGAGTTAGGGAGGGGATAGGTCGGTCCAGGGAGGACGGACAGGTCAAGGAGGCGGGATGAGGTTAGTGGGTAGGAGATGGGGGTGGGGCTTGAGGTGGGAGGAGGGGATAGGTGGGAGGAAGGACAGGTTAGGGAGGCGGGACCAGCTGGGCTGGTTTTGGGATGCGGTCGGGGGAGGGGAGATTTTGAAGCTTGTGAAGTCCACATTGATACCCTTGGGCTGCAGGGTTCGCAAGCAAAATATGAAATGCTGTTCCTGCAGCCTTCGGGTGGCATCATTGTGGCAATGCAGGAAGCCCAGGATGGACATGTCGTCCCAGGAGTGGGAGGGGGAGTTGAAATGGTTCATGACTGGGAGGTGTAGTTGTTTGTTGCGAACCAAGCGTAGGTGTTCAACAAGGTGGTCCCCAAGCCTCCGCTTGGTTTCCCCGATGTAGAGGAGGCCACAACGGGAACAGCGGATACAGTATACCACATTAGCAGATGTGCAGGTGAACGTCTGTTTGATGTGGAAGGTCTTCTTAGGGCCTGGGATGGGGGTGAGGGGGGAGGTGTAGGGGCAGGTGTAGCACTTGCTGCGGTTGCAGGGAAAAAGTGCCGGGTGTGGTGGGGCTGGTGGGGAGTATGGAGGGACAGGGAGTCACGGAGAGAGTGGTCCCTCCGGAAGGCAGATAAGGGTGGGAGGGAAAAGTGTCTTTGGTAGTGGGGTCAGATTGCAGATGGCCTAAGTGTCGGAGGATGATGCGTTGGATCCGGAGGTTGGTGGGGTGTTATGTGAGGATGAGGGGGATTCTGTTTTGGTTGTTATTGCGGGAAGGGGGTGTGAGGGATGAGTTGCGGGAAATGCGAGAGACACGGTCGAGGGCGTTTTTGACCACTGTGGAGGGGAAGTTGCGGTCCTTGAAAAACGAGGACATCTGGGATGTCGGGAGTGGAATGCCTCATCTCGAGAGCAGATGCGGCAAAGGCGAAGGAATTGAGAATAGGAGATGGCATTCTTGCAGTAAGGTGAGTGAGAGGAGGTGTATTCTAGGTAGCTGTGGGAGTCGGTAGGCTTGAAATGGATATCGGTTTCAAGGTGGATGCCAGAGATGGAGACAGAGAGGTCCAAAAGGAGAGAGAGGTATCAGAGATGGTCCAGGTGAACTTAAGGTTGGGGTGGAAGGTGTTAGTGAAGTGGATGAGCTGTTCGAGCTCCTCGTGGGAGCACGAGGTGGCGCCGGTACAGTCATCGATGTAACGGAGGAAGAGGTGGGGGATAGGGCCAGTGTAGCTTTGGAAGAGGGATTGTTCCACGTATCCTACAAAGAGGCAGGCATAGCTTTGGCCCATGCGGATACCCATGGCCACCCCCTTTGTCTGTAGGAAGTGCAAGGAATTGAAGGAGAAGTTGTTAAGGGTGAGGACGAGTTTAGCTAAGCGGATGAGGGTGTCACTGGAGGGGGACTGGTCAGGCCTGCGGGACAGGAAGAAGTGGAGAGCCTTTAGGCCATCTGCATGGGGAATGCAAGTATATAGGGACTGGACGTCCATGGTAAAGATGAGGTGTTGGGGACTAGGGAATCGGAAGTTTCGGAGGAGGTGGAGGGCGTGGGTGGTGTCACGGACATAACTGGGGAGTTCCTGGACCAAGGGGGATAAAATGGAGTCGAGATAAGTGGAGATGAGTTCGATGGGGCAGGAGCAGGCGGAGACAATGGGTCGTCCAGGGCGGTCAGGTTTGTGGATTTTGGGAAGGAGATAGAAACAGGCGGTGCGGGGTTGGGGAACGATGAGGTTGGAGGCTGTGGGTGGCAGGTCACCTGAAGTGATGAGGCTGTGGATGGTTTGGGAGATGATGTTTTGGCAATCGGGGGTTGGGTCATGATCAAAGAGGCAGTAGGAGGAGGTGTCAGAGAACTGGCATTTGGCCTCGGCGATGTAAAGGTCAGTTCGCCATACTACAACTGCAACCATTACTCTTTGTTTCCTGTCACTGAATCAATTTTGGCTCCAGCTTGCCATATTCCCCTGTGTCTCATGGACTTCAAACTTTTCTGCCCAGTCTGTCATGTGGGACCTTGTCAAATATGTTACTAAAATCCATGTAGTCAATATCTATTGCATTACCCTCATCAAACCTTTGTTACTTCCTCAAAATATTCAAATTCCATTTCAGGAATGGAAATTTTGTAGTCACCGTGCCAGCATTAATAGGAATTTCAGTGATTACTGAGGCAGGAACAAGGATTAAAGCTTGGACGGGAATTCAGAACTCAAATTCCATTGCTCTGTTTGCTTATGGTTCCTTGGTTGACCATGCCCTTTTGTTAAACTTAAGACTGTTAATGCTGTTGCTGCTGTCCCATGCTTTCATTATGCTCCAATCATAAAGCTGTGTTGGCATAAACATACCACAATGCCGAAAAAATGATTTAATGGTGAAGAAAGTCTTTCGTAGCTTTCAGTAAACATTTTGAGGTTATTGCTCAACACACTCTTTTGCCAACATCTGTCATGAGCATTTTTTTTCTATGCAGAACTTCTGATCAATTGCCCTGCAGGAGAAATTGTTACTTCCATTATTGAAGCCCTGTCCAGTGCTACACCTCATGGAGTTGTTTTGCTAATAGTTGTTTCTGCGTGGATTGTTGCATCAGTTGGACCCCAACTTACACATGGAACTACACCTGCCAGTTTAAGTTCAGCCATGTAGAGCTGCTCTGTACTGTGCATCTATACTATTACAAAATCTCTTGCGCATCCTGCTGTAAGTCCTTGTTAGATCTTCTAACATCCACACACTGGACCTAACTGCTTTTGGAAGAGATGTTCAGTGTTGCAGGTTCTGCAATATCTTCAATTCATGTGCATTGTTGTCACCATATTGTGTTTTCTACCTTACGCAAACTTCAATCACACAGTGAATTTGTAACTGAATTAAGTAGGTTATTTTATGTGGAGAGATGAAACTGTATACAACAATATCTGGGAAGTAAGTTAACATGTCTGATGTGTAGGACTGTTCCTATCTTCCACCTGATGATCACATGAGTGTATGTGTTATATGATAATGCCTAGCAGTTTTAGATATGCCTCTTAAAGGTATACCGCAGCATCTTGAATTTGGGTAACAGAGATCTCATCTAGCCAGTTTATCCTCTCTTTGGGAAGGTCCTTCGTGGAGAGCAGTAGGCCTTTCTTGGGGTTAAGAACAACAAGAACAGACTTCCAGCTTCTCGAGCCATTGTTCATCAGCGACTAACAGCTCGATTGAATGACAGGACCAGCGGGGAAGCAGTGGTTGCTGTCAGCTTGGTGCCTGAATCTCAGACCACAAGTGAGTGTTGGAAGGAGAGAGGTTATTTGTGAAGGGATGGAAAGTGGTTGGCAGCAAGCTCAGAGGGCTGGCTCTCCCATCGATCAGGCACTGACTGCCTTTGATTAAGTGACCCCTACTACTGACATTGATTGCCCACTTAAAAGCCTCAATTGGCAGTGTTCCAAGAAGGCAATCCAGAAGCCTTCCTACCACAGTGTTAAGCAGGGTAAGGGCAGGAATGTGGTGGGGTCCCTCCTTCCTGCTACTGCAGGAACAGTACATTCAAAGTTTTCAAAAAGCACACATTTTGCAGCCTTATTAATATGCCTTACCCTTGATTTTCTTCCTTGACTGAGCTACTTCAGCCTATCTTAAGTTGAATTTACTTATTGAATTATTCCTTTTACATTTCCTGCTGAAGGCTGGTGAATGTATCTTCTGTGAAACTGGAAAAATATTAGTCCAAGGTAACAGCTGCTGTATTAAAGGCAAAGTACTGAATGCTGGAAATCTGAAACAAGCACAGAGTATGAGAAACTCAGCACGTCTGGCAACATCTCTGGTGACAGAAACAGAGTTAACATGTCAAGTCCAATATCACTCCTTCAGAATTGCTGGTACTTCTCATTTTCCATTGCTGGTCATTGTTCAGACCAGAATATACAGTCCACCTGAGGTCACCAATTAATCATAATAGATACTATAGGAAAGTAACCATATTCTTATATTCTGACAATATGCTTCAGAATTGGAATTAAAATCTGCTTAATCCACATCTAGCCTTCCAAAAGGTGGGTGGTTTAGGACGCCAAGTGAAGTCGTAAGGTGGAATTTTGGGGTCATAGAATCCAAGGCAGTAATGGCCACAGTAGGGCTCCAATCAAGTTACAGCAGCCACAGTCCCTCTTTTAATGAGCCCTCTCTCTCAGTTCGCAGCACAGAGTCATGATACGTTTCAAGCCTCAAAATGGGGTCAAAGTGGAATAAACTTGGGGAAGCACTGAAGCATTTCATCTTTAATATAATGCTCTGAAACAACTTATTTTACAAAATAAACAATTGAAAATGTTAAGCATTTTGTTATATATAAGATTAAAACATTAGTCTATCCATCCATCTATTCATTCATCAGTTAATTTGGATTTACAAAAAAGTTTGGATTATGTAAACTTTGGAAGAAAGCCTATTGATATTCCCCCCATTTAAATTACTAAGTGGAAAATCAAGCATATTCCATTACAACTAGCACCTTTTCTTTGCACTCAGTACATCTGGCAATCCAGTATATTCGCCATAGAATCAGAACAATCTCTCCTTATTGATGTAACTGTGGGATTTCTTGTTATTGACTTAAAGCAGCTGATAATTTTTGTGTTCATTTTGGGATATTAGTTCCTGGCAGCATTTTAAAATGTATATTTGATTTTCAAAGGTTACCAAACTGTCCACAGATGTATATTTATTCTTACAGTTCAACAAAAATCAGCTTGTAAGCTCAACTACTTAATTTCACGTACCTTTTTTTGTATTCAAATAAATCATAAATTTTACAATTTTATATGATTTTTTAATGGAAAATCACAGTGAGGCTAGAAGATATGACCAGTAACTGTGAAATGTGAATTAAATGCAGTTTAATTTAAGCTGTATCAGTATTGTGCATGAAAGAATGCACTTATTTCATACATACAGATTCCAATCATAAATTGCCCCTGGTACTCACTAATTGCTCCCATTGTCCTGGGACCTATTCACATATATATCCTTGTATCTTGGGTGAACAATATCTTTCATTTATCACAGGTAGCCTATTTTTAGAAGCCCAAGAAGGGATGCTTTTATTGCATCCAGCTGTAGCTGTGATGAATGATAAGGTATTAAGTCAGCCATTTCCATATATTGACACTATGTTCAAGAATGCGTAGAAGTTGTAGACAATTAAACTACTTGATGGGAAAGCCTTCTTAAATGTGAAGTAATCTAACACCATCTATTAGTTTCTGTGAGAAAATACTTTATCACTTCTAAAATAAATACTGCCTTTATTTCAAATAGAAGCCGTAGCTAATAATTTTTTATGTTTAAACTCAGATTCCAAGCTGTGCTATCTTCATTTAAAGCACTTCACTTTTCTAAATCCATCTGTCAATAAGGCTTTGCATTGGTAATTATTGAGTATATTATATGGATAAAAGCTTAGCATTGTACATGACAATTCTTTGTAAATGTTTTTTTAGTTTAAAAAACGTTTATAAAATATGCAAAAATAGGTATCAACTGTCTAATTATTATATAAAAAATTACTGACATTCAGAGCACTGCAGGATACACTGTTTGTTTTCACATTATTGCACACAGTTCAATAGTTTCATTGATCTACTGTTTCTCACTAAAATCCGCATGCTTTGTGAACTTCACTTTCTAATCCCATGCAGCCATCCTGCCTTTATGTTTTTCCTGCTCTCCTTAGTCCCAGAACAGTAGGGTTGCCTTGACAAATCTATTCAAAAGCCATTCCCCAGCCTTTATTGGTGATGATTGGAGCCTTTGAAATTCATCTACTTACTGCACCACAGCTGACATCTTCTTCTAGACAGAATGAATTAAGGAATTACAATAAGACACTTGATCTACCAGTAAAGGATCTTTCTACACTGGCAATGGGTTCCATGGTGCAGAAGGAGAGCAGTAAGAATTCAAAAATCTCGAGAATGAGCTTGTTATCAAACAAGTAGGAATTAAGTTGTTTTATAAGAGGTTAAAGCAAAAAAGAGATGATTTTATTGTGTCCCAAGTATTGTCTTGGCACAATTTGAAGAAAAGAGACAGATTACATGTCATTTTTAAAAGGTGTGCAGTGAATCAGCTGATCTGCAACATGGGTAATAGAAATGTAGTTTATATTAAATATGACTAATGTGTAAAATATTATGTTAATTTGCAGGGTAATCCTTTAAGGTGCCAAGCTGTGAGCACTCAAACCAGCACATAACAATGTGAAATTTACACAGTTAAAGCTCAACGTTGTCGTGTATGATAGAAGAACTATAAAGCCTCACAATGACAAGTAGTTAACATTAAGATGCATGGAAGGGCTCAGAATTTCCTGGATTGCGTTTACACCAAAGTGTAATATTGTGAAGCAGGTGGAAAATGGTGACGCATTTCTGCGGGAAGCTGAATTTGAGGAGGATGTTCTGTTATTCCTCATGGTTGATAGAGTTGAGGGCCTTTGTGAGATTGAAGAAGGCCTTGTACAGAGGTTGGTGCTGTTTCCTGCACTTTTCTTGGGCTTGCTGCTCAAAGTCAGGTGTGCCTCTTAACAAGCGGAAGCCACATTGAGACTTTGGAGGAGCTCTTCAGCAACTCGGAGTCGGCGATTGAGGATTCTTGCGATGACTTTTCCCATGGTGGACAATAAGGGCATACCTCTGTAATTTCCACATGTCCGACCTGTCTCCTTTACTGAAGATGAATACAATTATAGCTTTCCCGGTATGCTGTCTTCCTTTCAGACAAGGGTGATGAGGTTGTGGATTTTGTCAATAGTGCCTCACCATGTGATTTAGTACATCAATGGGGATTCCATCCGTGCCAGAAACCTTGTTGTTTTTCAGCTGTTGGCTGGCTTTTTTTTAACCTCATGGCATGTTGGAGGTGCACTGAGATGGTGACAGGTAGTTATGGGATGGTGTTAAGAGCACTTGCATTGAAGGCTGCTTCTTGATTAAGGAAGTTCTCAAAGTCCTCTGTCCAGCGGCTATTGACTTTTTGGCTCTTTGTGCAGTAGGTCCCTGGGTACTCAGACTGTAGATGGCTTTGATCACATCAAAGAAACTGCACATGTTGTGGTTGTCAGAAAGTTGCTGTGTCTCCTGTGCTCTTTCCACCCACCATCAATTCTTTAGGTCATGGATTTTTAGTTGCACCTTGGCCTTCTGTTGCCTATAGCCTGTTTGCTCTCACTCGGGTCTTGGTGCAGCTGCCAGTTCAGGAAATCCAGGATCTTTTGGTTATTCCTGTAAATCCAGTCTTTTTGCTCCCTGATCAAGAGGCTGAGCATCTCCACGTAGGTGCTGACTTTATGGTGCACCAGGCTCTGTGGGCACTCTCTGGCTCTGACACATTAATTGTTGCCAGGTAAGCTGTGATGCAAGGTGGGTTTTTCTTCACAGGGTCTTTGAGTTCAGCAATACTGAATGTCCTGTGGCAAAATTCTTTCTGCCTCTGCCAGATTGATGGAAATGGTAGGGTGAATTAGTTAGTGGCTTGTCCTGCAGTCATCGGCTGTGGTTATGGTGCTGAAGAAGCACAAATCTTTGCAGTCCTTTGCTCAAGGGATGATGTAATCTATTAGGTAACAGTATTTGGAGCAGGCGTATTGCCAGGCGGTTTTGTGCTTGTCCCTCTGGCAGGACAGGGTGTTTGTCATGCGAAGTCATGTTCTAGGCACTTCGTCAGGAGGAGGACTAATATAGAGTTTGATTTCCCTACTCTTCCCTTGTCTGAAATGCTTTTCCAAAGGTTTGTGCCCGTTTTGACTCTGAAATTGAAGTCACTGAGGAGAATCAACTCTTCTCTTTTGGGAATGTGGGACAGCAATTGGTTAATGTTGGTGTATAATGCCTTTTTGTCTCATCCATTGTGTTTAGAGTCGAGGCGTAAGCACGGATAACTATGACATACTGCTTCTAGGCAGGCTTTGTATGGCACTCACTTACCCACAGGGGAATTCATTGAGATATCCAGTGGTTCGTTTCTTATGGAAAGCAGGCCTTGTAGAGGCAATGGCCATGTTTCTCCTGGTTTGCTTTTCCAGAAGAAGGTGTAACACCACCTTGCTTTTTAAGCTGGCCTTCTCCTTGCAGTCATGTCTTGCTCCATGTGGCCATGATACTATTGTAGTGCTGGAGTTCCTGGGCAATGGCGACAGTGCAACATTGTCGTCTGTTATTGTTGGGGTGTCCATGAGGGTCCTGATCTTCCAGGACATGAAATTCATTTAGGTGTGCGGGAATGGTTTGGAGTGGCTGTGTAGGGATTCCTTTAACATGACATGGTCGTTGCATGCCAACTACCACATGGTCCCAGCGGAATGAGGTCTTTATCTAGTGGCGGGGAAAATCCATGATTGGAGACCAGGCTTTACAGTAGGAAAGGGAGCTAACAAACACTCATCTTCCACTAACCATTACCATTTGCTGCCATGGTGGAGTAAGAGGCAAACCCCATCATGATGGTGCTCAGCAGCATGTGTGTGTTTTGGAAGAGTATCCAGGCAGGAGGCAGTGTCCCAGGCCCGAGCTCCTACAGCAACTGGCTAAGAATCAAGTCAAAATGGCATGGAGTGAGCTGGGGAGGCTGGCCTGGTGGAGTTCAGAGACTTGTGCTGCTGAAGATTTGCCTCAAGCCAACTTTGTCTGACCTGACCCTGTGTGTAGGAGTAATCGCCTCTGAAACATCGAGAATGAGGGTGAATGAATTTCTGACTCAAAAAAATAGAGAGGCGAGCATTCACATTATTGTTTTGCCACTGTTGATATTTTTCTCCATGCAGATGAACTGCCTTCATCCAAAGCATGTCAGTACTTTATGCTTTCCAACAAGAGGAAGCAAAAAGTTCTGGTGCAGCAGGCCAGCTTGTGGCTTAACTTGAAGCTACTGTTCCCGCCATCCTCCAAGGTCAAGGAGGGAGGCCGACGCTAAGTGTCAGTGAAACGCTCCCTGCAGGGAGAGGGGCTCAAACCTCAAACAGCTAGGCATTGAGGCAGAGGTGGCTGTTGCTGAAGCAGTTCTCGTGGCACACCTTCCCTTGATGAAGCAAGTGAAAGCTCAGTAGAATAAACACAATCACAATTTCAAAACACACATAGACTCACAAGACATCAGTAACTCAGACTCACCTCTGAGTCCCATACACAGCTCCGTTCCCATTTCTGACCAAGTTTGAAACACTTAACTTCAGCAGCAGCAACTGGAGACTGTTGTCCATCTCAGGTCAGGAGTGAGTATCCCCAATCCCATATGCTTAAATTTTACACCCTAATCTCTTAAGCAAGACCTTATCAAAAGCCTTCTGAAAATCCAAGCAAACAGCATTCATTAGTTCCCTGTTATCATACTACTAGTTACATCCTCAAAACATTCCAGTCGATTTATCAAACATGATTTTCTTTCCATAAATCCTTGCTGATTCTGCCCAATTCTGTCACTGTTTACCAAGTGCTCTGCTATTAAGTCTTTTATAATAGACTCTAGAATTCTCCCCACTGCTGATGTCGAGATAATCAATCTGTGATTCCCTGTTTTCTCTCTATCTCCTTTTTAAATGTTGGGATTACATTAACTACCCTCCAATCCATAGGAACTGTTCCAGAGTCTATGGGTTCTTGAAAGATGACCACCAATGCATCCTCTATTTCTTGGGCCATTTCCGTAAGTTATATAAATTATCAGGCCCTGGGAATGGTAAAAAGTTGCAGCATGCTGCTATGCAGAGGGTCCTGGGTGTCCTTGTGCATGAATCACAGAAGGTAGGTCTGCAGGTACAACAAGTAATTAGGAAGGCAAATGGAATTTTGTCCTTCATTGCTAAAGGGATTGAAATAAAAAGCAGAAAGGTTATGTTGCAGCTGTACAAGGTGCTGGTGAGGCCACACCTGGAGTACTGTGTGCAGTTTTGGTCTCCTTACTTGAGAAAGGATGTATTGGCACTGGAGGGGGTGCAAAGTAGTTTCACTAGGTTGATTCCGGAGTTGAGGGGGTTGGCTTATGAGGAGAGACTGAGTAGATTGGGATTATATTCATTGGAATTCAGAAGATTGAGGGGGGATCTTATAGAAACATATAAAATTATGAAGGGAATAGATAAGAAAGAAGTAGAGAGGATGTTTCCACTGGCAGGTGAAGCTAGGACAAGAGGGCATAGCCTCAAGATTAGAGGGAGCAGATTTAGGACTGAACTGAGAAGGAATTTCTTCACCCAGAGGGTTGTTAATCTATGGAATTCCTTGCCCAGTGAAGTAGTTGACGCTACTTCAGTAAATGTTTTTAAAAAAAAGTAGATTTTTTTTGAACAATAAAGAAATTAAGGGATACGGTGAGAACGCGGGTAAGTGGATCTGAGTCCATGAAAGGATCAGCCATGATCTTATTGAATGGCGGAGCAGGCTCGAAGGGCCAGATGGCCTACTCCTGCTCCTAGTTCTTATGTTCTTATGAATTTATCACCCTTTAATGCAATCAATTTCCCCAACACCATTCCCCTTTTTATAGTGATTTCCTTTGGAGCCTTCCACTCACTAAACCCTGCATGCCCCAGCGTTTTTAGGACATTATTTTTGTCATTCTTTGTGAAGATAGAACCTTAACATGTATTTAATTGGTCTGACATCTGTTTATTCCCCATTATAACTTCCCCTGTTTCTGACTATAAGAGATTTACATTTATCTTAACTAATCATTTTATGCCCAATAACATATTGGAGAACTTTGTTGTTAACACCAAATGTTAAAAAAGCCAAATAAAGGTTCAGCAGTACATGTCCCAAACTTGAACTCCTACTTTAGTGCAAAGTTCCTTAAACAATCTGTTACAAGACCACCAGATTGTTATGATTTCAGCTGTAGAATGCATGGAAGATAAACGAATAAGCGGCAGAGTTCGAAGGTTGAATTGATATGGAGGTGCCAGTGTTGGACTGGGGTAGACAAAGTCAGAAGTCACACAACACCAGGTTATAGTGCAACAAATTTATTTGAAATCACAAGCTTTTGGAGTGATGCTCCTTCGTCAGGTATAATGAAGGATGAATTGAAATGTGAAAACCAATCATCTTTATAATACAAACTTAAACAAAACAAACCTAAGCAAGAAAGACTTATGAGTATAGTTAAGAGGTAAGATAATGATTCTAAAACATAAACGCTACTTAGCCTCTAACATTCAGGATTAAATATGAATTAAAAGACCACTGTGATTGAACAAGCCACTGACAGCATGTAAAGTGGCTGATGCGGTCAAGATAGATCACTCTCAGATGTGAGTGACACAGTGTGCCATCCATAACTGTCAAAAACATTGTCAGCTTTCTAAAGTGTTCCAATTCTTTATTTTCAAAGATCTGGTTTCAGAATACCCGCAAAAGCCTCTCTGACTTGAACTGCCTCAATGACTGTTCATGTTTGGTAGGTCAACCTATTTTCCTGAGATTGACTTCCCATTGACTCCAGAGACTGCTGCAAAATGTCTGATTACCAACACAATTTCAGCATTTTTCGAACTTCATTGAGCGTCGTTGAATGGTTGCTAAATTTCTCTGAGCTCTAACCTTTCTCAGCTACATCAAGCATGTGCACGTTGCCTTCTTTCATCCTACATTCAACTGTACTGAGCAGCTAGTGGTTCCTAAGGCTTCATTTTAGCCCTAACAATTTCCTTGGCACAGAACACCACTTGCTGGGATGTTTCCTGAGACCTAACTGCCTGGTGTCAGTACCAGCAGCATTTGCTGCTTGGACCCACTTCTTCTAATTCAGCACTTTCCCATCACCAAATTATGACTGACTTCTCTTCAAGCAAACTGACAGATAAATTGAAACCAGAGAACAATCTTAACCCATCCATTTCCATGACAATGTAGCCTTTTCCAAGTTTTCCTTCACCTCACTTTTATATTAAATATCCCTCATACAATTTCTTCTTTGATATGATGAAGTAAATGATTTTATGGCCATTGAGAGTTCATTGAATGTTTTTTTACAAATTTAATCTTAACTCCAAAAACTGAATATTATGTCTTTTTTACTATGTCTAATTTGCATCAAGATTTTAAGGGGGGTTTTGTTGCTGCAAGTGAGTTCTCTCACCGTAGCATACTAAACTTGCTTCATTAATTACCAACTATGTTCCTATGGTGTCTCTCATGTCCAATTTTTTTTACCATACGCCATTCCTGGAACAACGTGCCTTTTAGCAGATATTCTAAAATTCAGCAACATCCCTTGCACCCACGCCATCATTAAAACCCACTGTGCACCCAGGTAAGCACTGTCACTTTGGGGTTGCCCTCCACCATTCCTGACATTTGCTCCAGATATGGCAGAGGGGGAAAATCAGTGCCCTGTTTTGTGGGTAGGGTTCTGGAGGTCTTTTGGGTAAGGTGATGCCCTGTGGGACCTCTTTCTGCCCTAGGGCCAGCAGGAAAGGCCACAACACCAAACTATGCCATCCTGGCCTGAGGTTGCTGTGTACCTTAAAATAGTCTCAATTGTCAGGAGGAATGCCCAGCAATGTAAGAAGAAAGTCAATGTCCACTCCACCGGTGTAAATACCACCACCTTCTTTCCAAACGTCAGATTCACTCTATCTCTGCTACTGTACCTAGCTCTCACGAAGGCTCATGCTCTACCCCTCTCACTATAGCCTGAACATCTTTCTCACTTGCTGCCACCCACCCCAGCCCCTAACACTACTAACCTCACATGCCCTCTGTGCTGCCTACTTATTCACACAAGACATCTCCCCAGCTGCACCAACATTAATAGCTGTGCCCTACTTTCATCTCCCATAATACCTGCCTCTGTCATTCCATAAGGATATGGCAGAAAGAGTCCAGATGTATGCTGCCTGTCATTCGGCTCCTCACCCTTTATGACAATAAGATCCTGACATAGTGTGCCATGCAGGGAAGGTGATGGCCTAGTGGTATTGTTGCTGGATTTTTAATCCAGAGACCCAGGTTATGTTCTGGGGTTCCAGGTTCAAATTGGCAGATGGTGGAATTTTAATTCAATGAAAACCTGGAATTAAAAGCCTAATGATGTTGGAAACATGCATCTGGTTCACCAATGTCCTTTAGGGAAAGAAACTTTCATCCTTACCTGGTCTGGCCTACATGTGACTGCAGATCCACAGCAATGTGATTAACTCTTAACTGTCCTCTGGGCAATTAGGGACAGGCGATAAATGCTGGTCCATTCAGTAACACCCTCATCTCATGAATGAATTTTTAAGAAGTCCCTTAGCAAAGACTATCCCTTCTGATTTGACTGAGACTTAGTGACAGCTATGACAAGTTTCTTGCTTTGTGTGGCAAGGCAGTGCAAAACAGGTCTCCTCTGAGCATCCACTTAGGCTCAGAGTGAGTG
>NC_063334.1:83488537-83514536 GCF_021869965.1 Rhincodon typus
ATTTGAATGCCTCATACTGTGCACACAGTGTCCTTGTTGCAGCATTATAATGATGGTTGCAGTGCAGCTTTGAAGTGCAGAAGCATAAGTGAATCAAAGATATATTAGAAGAGTTCTTAGAGGCTGGCACATGTAGGATGCCAGTATCTATGGATGTAGGTTGCATGCAGCCAATGCCTATGGAATGTGCCCTGAAATGTTGGCGCCCGGTGTCCAACATGGAGTTCGTTCAGGGCAAGTGACAAGCTAGTTCTGCCAGGTGTATGCTCTGGTTTCATTGTCAGGTTTTCGAAACGTCTAAACTGTTTTGGTAAGATGGGAGGCTGAACATTAATGAGTTGAACTGTGCTGTTAACAAGACATTTAACAAGTATTAATCCCAGTCAATTGGCATCTCACTGCTGCCCTGCAAGAATCTCATTACGACATTTGTGAAAACCGTAAAAGACGGAGGGAGATGATCTCAATGTTGAGATGGGCCTTGCACACCTCTCTCCCCATTCTGCCACATTTCACCATAGCCCACGTCGCTTAGACTTCTGTAAGATTCTGCTGGTGCTCTGAACTGTCATTACTGCAAGCAGTGTAGTCTCCAGCACAGAAAATTCACCTGCTGATTCTAATCCTTAGCTGTTAATCTCTTAACGCAATGTGATCCTAAATTTTAAAATGCAATAGACTTCCATATGCTTCAGTTGCATTTCTGTCATTTTCCAGAGCTGAACTTTCATTCTTAAAACTAAACATTACAGACTTAAACACATGCATCATGAACTAAATATTTGCAACAAATCAAACTTGTTAATAAATAAAATATTTTCTTCACAGAATCACTAAATTGTTTCAGTGCAGAAAGAGGCCATCCAGCCCATCATATATGTGCCAGCTCACCAAATGAGCAGCCATTCTTCAGCTTCCTCAGCTCAACCCTCCACATTTTTCTTTTTTAAATAAACATTATAATTCATTTTTGAATGCCTTGATTTAATCTAGCTTTGTTGCACTCACTGGCAGTGCATTCCAGACCCAAACCACTTGAACAACATTTCATATCATATCATTTTTGCTTCTTTGATTATTTTCAATCTGTGGCCTCGTGTTCTCGATCCTTTCTCAAGTGGGAACATTTTTTTATCCCTATTTACTCTGATCAGACCCCTCATTTTGAATACTTATGTCAGAACTCCTTTCAACTTTCTTTTCTTCAAGGAAACAGATCCACAGATTGAATTCCTCCAATCTGTCTTCATAACCAAAATTCCTCAATTCTGGAACCATTCTTGTAAAGCCTCTTGTGATCTCTTCAATTTCTTCACATCCATCCTGAAGTGCAGCACTCAGACTGGACACCATACTCCAACTGAGGTTGAACTAGTATCTTGTACATATTCAACATATTCCTATGCTCTTGTACGCTATGCCCTTATTGATAAAGCTTACAATATTGTATGCTTTATTAACTTCTTCCTCAATCTATCCTGTACCTTTATTGGCTAGTGCATATATTCAAGTGCACCTGCACGCCTTTTAAGAGTTGTATCCCTTATTTTGTTGGCCTCAACCTATCCATTCTCCCAACATGTATCACGTCACACTTTTCCAACTGAACATAATCCGGTACCTGTATAAATGTTCAATCAACATGTCTTTGCCCTTTTGAAGTTCTACGTTATCCTCCACGTAGTTTACAATGCTTCTAAGTTTTGCACCATCCTCAGATTTTGGAAGTATGTTTTGTAAGTGAAGGTTTAGATTATTACAATATGTCAGAAATAGCTAATGTCTCACACTGACCTAGGGAATATCCCAAATCTTTCTCCAATTCAAAAAGCCAACCATTAAACCAATTTTGTATCAATATTGATACTGCCCCTTTTATTCAATGAGCTGTAATTGTGCTCACATGCCTGTTGTGCAGTCCTGTATCAAATGCCTTTTGAAAATCCATCAACAGCAATCTCCTCATCCACCCTTTCTATTATCTGTTCAGAAAACTGCAGCAAATTAGTGAAACATTATGTTTCCTTCACAAATGCATGCTTCTTCTCCTCAATTAACTCACATTTGTCCGCGTGACTATTAATTTTGTCTTGAGTTATTGTTTGTAGACATTTTCTACCACTGACATCAAACTAACCAATCTGTCATTTTTTGGCTTCTCCTTAAACCGTTATTTAAACAATGGCATAACTCTTGCATTTCTCCAGTCCCCAGCACTACCCTTAAGCCTAAGCAAGACTGAAAAGTTATTGCCAATATCTTCACAACTTCCATTCTCACTTTGCTCTTTATCCTTGGATGTATTTTAGCTTGTCCTGGTGCCTTTTTAAATAGAGATATCCAACATAAACCTCTTCTTATCAATTTCAGATCCTTCAACAAGGGAAATTCATTAACTTTCACTTTAACCTGGATCTGCTACATTAGCAAAAACAGACACAAAGCATTTGTTTAATATTTCAGTCATGCCCTCAGTCATGCATCATGTGCAAGTCTCCTTTTTGGTCCCTAATCAGCCCCACTGCACCCACAACCAACATTTACTATTTAAATGCATATAGAAAACTTTGGAATTCCCTTTTATGTTAACTACATGTCACTTGCATAAACCTTGTTTGCTTTCCTTATTTGTTTTATCATTTCCCCGCTGAACCTTCTATGTTCGCCCTTGTTCACTATGCTAGTCTTTGATAAGTGTAATTAATTCAGGAAGCTAAAATGTGAATTTTAGGAAATTGTAGTTGAATTGTAGCTTTATTACAATAAATTATATAGTGTTATGCAATCACTTTCAAAATGTAAACCTGAATTGGACCAATACTTGTTTATTTTTAAATATGCTTGTAAAATCTCTCCTGCTTGAGGATAGAGTGCAATAATCTCAATTGCAGCAAATCACAAAATAACAGAAAAGTAAGCTTTTCCTGAAACTCTGCTTTTATGCTTTAGTTATTTATGACACAGGGACAATAGAAATAACCTAATGACTGTAATTCTTTGGAAATTACAAGTTTGCACTCATATATTACTATGGAGAATGTTCTAGATCTTGCAATTTATGTATTCAGGTTAAATGTTCATTTAAATAAATTGATAGTGCACTAGAGCGGAACTTGAAAAAAAAGTGTTTGAATCTCTAGGGTAGTTACCAGTTTCTAGTTAACAGTTAATGTTATTTCTATAGAAGGTTAAAAAAATGTGGTTTTGAATAAGGAAGCAATAGTTGTGGAACTGTCTGAATTCTTAAAAACAGCATCCAATTGAGAAACACAAAGATAAAACTAACAGGCAGAAATAGACCTATTAACTTTATATAGCCTGCTCCATACAAATTTGACTCCTTCTGTAACATTACCTAGACAGAAAAATCAAAAATGAAAAATTTCTCTGGATCTTTTAGAGGATAGAATCTAGTCCAGGAGATCTCACTTGCCCTTTTACATGGAAGGTAACTTTTTCTTGTAGAACATAATTTCTGCACCAGCCGCAGGCAGGTCCAACTTCTGCTTTGCAAAATCCAACTAATCAACAGTCATGGCATGAGACAGCAATCTATTGCATGTTTCCTCTGTTCTTTGGGGAAAGAAACATCAAGCATCTAATTTTACATTACCCTTACATAATGCGTACACACTAGTCTTCCCTAATGTATTTAATTGAGATATTTGGTCTACGGCAGTAATTCCACAATTTTATTTTTATTCACGTGTGAGATGTGAGCATCACTGGCTGGCCAGCATTAATTGCCTGTCCCTAGATGCCCTAGAGAAGGTGGTGGTGAGCTGCCTTCTTGAACCGCTGTAGTTCACATGCTGTAGGTTGACCTAAAATGCCCTTAGGGATGGAATTCCAGGATTTTGACCCAGCGATATTGAAGGAATGGCAGTTTGTTTCCAAATCAAGATGGTGACTAACATGGAGAGGGACTTTCAGGTGGTGGTGTTCCCATGTACCTGGTGCCCTTGTCCTTCTAGATGGAAGTGGTCGTGAGTTTGGGAGGAGCTGTTTCAGGATCTTTGGTGAATTTCTGCAGTGCATCTTGTAGATAGTACACACTGCTGCTACTGAGCGTCAATGGTGGAGGTAGTGGATGCTTGTGGATGTGGTACCAGTCAAGTGGGTTGCTTTGTCCTGGATGGTGTCGAACTTCTGGAGTGTTGCTGAAGCTGCACCCATTCAGGCAAATGAGAGGTATTCCATCACATTCCTGACTTGAACCTTGTAGATGGTAAATAGGCATGGGAGGCTCAGGAGGTGAGTTACTCGCTGCTGAATTCTTCAACTCTGACATGCTCTTGTAGCCACTGTGTTTACGTGGCAAGTCTAGTTGAGTTTCTGGTAACCCCCAGGATATTGATTATGGGGATTCAGTGATGGTAACAGCATTGAATGTCAAGATGAAGTGGTTAGATTGCCTCTTTTAGTTTTCATGGGATGAAGATGTCACTTGCCAGACCAGCATTTATTGCCTATCCCTAATTGCCCAGAGGGCAGTTAAGATTCAACCACCTTGGTGTGTGGGTCTGAATCACATGTAGGTAAGGATGGCAGTTTCCTTCCCTAAAGGGCATTAGTGAATCAGATGGGTTTCTCCAACAATTGACAATGGATTCATGGTCACCATTTGACTCTTAATTGCAGATTTCTTTTTACTGAATTCAAATTTTACCACCTGCTGAGATTTAAATGCTGGTCTCCAGAACATTATCTGGGTCTCTGTATTAACAGTCCAGCGATAATACCACTAGACCATCGCCACCCTCTCCTCTTTTGGAGATGGTCATTGCCTGGCATTTGTGTGGCACAAATGGATTTCACAAGTTTCAAAATCTCCCCTCCCCCCACCACATCCCAAAACCAGTCCAGCTTGTCCCTGCCTCCCTAACCTGTTCTTCCTCCCACCTATCCCCTCCTCCCACCTCAAGCCGCACCTCCATCTCCTACCGACCAACCTCATCCCGCCCCCTTGACCTGTCCGTCCTCCCTGGACTGACCTATCCCCTTCCTAACTCCCTACCTACACTCACCTTTACTGGCTCCATCCCCGCCTCTTCGACCTGTTTGTTTCCTCTCCACCTATCCTCTCCTCTATCCCTCTTCTATCCGCCTCCCACTCTCTCCCTATTTATTTCAAAACCCCCTTCCCCTCCCCCTTTTCTGATGAAGGGTCTAGGCCCGAAACGTCAGCCTCTCTGCTCCTATGATGCTGCTTGGCCTGCTGTGTTCATCCAGCCCTGCACCTTGTTGTCTCTGTTACTTGCCACTTGTGAGCCCAAACCTGGATATTGTCCAGATCTTGTTTCGTTTGAACATGGACTGCTTCAGTATCTGAGGAGTCATGAATGGTGCTGAACATTGTGTAATCATCAGTGAACATCCCCACTTCTAACATTGTATTGGAGGGCAGGTTATTGGTGAAGCAGCTGAAGGTAGTTGGACCTAGGACACTATCCTGAGGAAATCCTGCAGAGATATCCTGGAGCTGAAATGACTGACCTGCAACAACCACAACCATCTTCCTATGTGCCAGGTATGATTCCAACCAGCTCTGAGTTTACCCCGATACCTATTGTTGCCAGTTTTGCTATGGCATCTTGATGCCATACTCAATTGAATGCGGCCTTGATGTCAAATGCTGTCACTCTCACTTCACCTCTGAAATTCAGAGCTTTTGTCCATGTTTGAAGGAAGGCTCTAATGAGATCTTGTTGAAAAGTCTCTGTCAAAAGTTAATAGCAATATGAGCCAAGTTGCCTTCTTTGTGCCATAAATATTTCTATGTTTCTGTGTAAAAGCAGTCCGAAAGTCCACATAGATGCTAAGATTCATACAGTCAGATGATGGACTTTTACAGTGTTCTCAAAGTGAGCAGCCACTCTGTGGCTGGTCTCATCGCTGGGAAAATCTCCCAGCGGTGAGTCTGTATTGGAGAACCATCATAAAACAGCACCCCTTTATTTTAAAGGATCTTTCACCTCCCAGCAAGCTACCCAGAGATCCAGTAAAACTTGGCCTGTGCAGATGGCCTATGGCAAAGAAGGAGACCATTCAGCTCACCAAATCCATGATTATTCACTGTACAACGATATAGTCACAATCATCCCCTGGCTTTATCTCAATAACCTGTATGTTTATTTCCCTCAGTTGCCTATGCAATTTCCTTTAAAAGCAAGAATCTTCTCTTCTTTCACCACTTTAAATGGCAGCCAACTCCAGATCATTATCACTGCATTATCACTGCATTTAAATTTCTGTTTCAGATTCCATCTGTAGTTCTTGCCGCAAGCCTTAACTCTATGTCCATGCTTCTTTTACTATTCGATTAACAAATTGAGAGATATTACAGAACTTAGGCACTATTTGTATGTGGAGAAAGATCAACAACAAGAGAGAGTGAGATTGCTAAGAAAATACAGAAAAGTTTGCAGAGCTGCACTTGGTTGTACCATATTAATTGAACATGATGTTGATACACGTAATTCAAATCCAACGAAGCAAAACCCATATCAATTAAATCTAGAGGAAAAGGCCGAATTAACGAAGGAAGTTCAATATATGTTGAGGAATCAATTAATTGAACCAAGCCAAAGTATTTGGAGTTCTCCCATAGTATTTGTTCCTAAACCAGACTGTTCAATTAGATTATGTGTAGACTGTAGGAAAGGGATTGTGGTCACAAAGGCAGATTCATACCCTGTTCCCAGACCAGAAAACTGCATTGATAGAATTGGTGATAACAAGGTGTAGAGCTGGATGAGCACAGCAGGCCAAGCAGCATCAGAGGAGCAGGAAAGCTGACGTTTCAGGCCTAGACCCTTCTTCAGAAATGCTGCTTAGCCTGCTTGTTCATCCAGCTCTACACCTTGGTATCTCAGATTCTCCAGCATCTGCAGTTCCTCCTATCTTTGATAGAATTGGTAATGTGTTACTGTAATCTAAAATTAATTTGTTAAAAGGATATTGTCAAATACCATTTACAACAAGGACTAAGGAAATGTCTATATTTATCACACTCAATGGATATGCCATTTGGATTTAAGGACGCTGTAGCCGCATTTCAATGATTATTGATTAGAGTTATAGCTGAAGTACCTAATTGTGTAGTTTACTTGGAACATTGTACTATGCAATGCTACATGAAAGGAACACATAGAACAGTTATTTAAAAACCTGAAAAGTCAGCTGGGTTGGTGTTAATTTTAGCAAAAAGTGAATTTGTAAAACCAATGTGATGTATTTGGGACATGTTTTTGGGCAAGGACAGGTGTCACCCAGAATGGGAAAAACAAAAGCTTTAATTGACTTCCCCACCCCTAACACAAAACAAATTATAATCAGGTTTTTGGGAATGTGAGGATTTTATTGAAAGTTCGTGCCTAATTTTTGGAAAATTTGCTATAAAAACAAACAAAATGGTATGGACAACAAAGTGCCAGGCAGCCTTCAAAAAGCTAAAAGCTATTTAAAAAGAATTAAATTACCAGTCGATTGCTAGCAGTTTCGGCTGTTAAATCTGCTGTTCAAACTATTATATATAACTGATACTGGTACTGGTTATTCATAAAAGTCTAGTTCTGGTTATTCAAAAGGTCTAGTTAGAAACCATTGAAGTCAATTTTGAGGGTCATTGGGTGTTTAAATTTACTGTGTTGTGATACGGGAATGGGGGCTGATTTGGTTTGGCTGTTCTGCCTCTGTGTCATAACTCCAGATCTTTTAGGTATGTTGAGAAGTTCGGAGTTGGGAAGATTTTGGCACTGATCTTTGAAAAACACAATTGTCTATTAGTCTTCTGTCTAAAAGCTACCTTTCAAATTAAGCCATTTTTAAAATCTAAAGTGACACTGATCCTCTGTGAGTCTTAGTTGCATTCACCAGCTTCTAAATGATACTTCATCAAATGCTTTCATAAATTCCATATCAAGATCGACTCTGCATTGCCTTCGTCCATCCTCTCTGTTACCTTTTGAAACAAAAGTTAGATTAGTCAACCAATCTACCTTTTACAAATCCGTACCAGTTCTCCTTAATTAGTACCTCACGAAGTGCCTGTTAATATTTTTCCCGGATTATTGTTTCTACAATTTTATCTGCCACTGATTTTAAATTTACTGACCTTCAATTGGCTGGAATGTCTTTCTTCTTTTCTTTGAACTATGATGACATATATGCCACATTACACCATCACTAGGGAGAATTAGTACTCTTACTCTTATTACTCTTCTGCTACTCCCAGCCCAATTTTCTTCAGCAACCTGGCATGCAAGCCATCTAGACCAGTTAACTTATCCATTCTAAGCATGACCAACCTTTCTACTACATCCTTCCTATCAAATTTCACACATTCGTTAACTTTACCTTCATTTCAACCGACATTTTATCAGCATTCCTATCATTACTAAGCATTTATACAAAGTACTCAAGTATTCAGGCCTTTTCCTACTCCTCTAAGCAAAAATCACCTTTTTTTTTAAAAAAAAGGCTTCACCCTAACTCTCACTACCTACTTATATGCCAGCCTTATATGACACCTATTTATATGCCAGTAAAAGATTTTGGGTTCCCTTTAATGTTAGGTGTCATTCTATTCTCATATTTTTCTCTTATGCAAACCTTACATTCTTCCTCTTCTCTTCTCAAATTACTATGTTTGGTCTCTTGGAGAATTGCTCTGACATACATCATACACTTTTGTTTTGTTTTAACTCTATTTCCTTGTTGTTCAAGAAGCCTTGGCTTAGGTTTCTCTGTCTTCTTCCTTGTTGAAATGTTTCTAGTCTCTCCCTCAAGCATCTCTTCCTTAACAAGCGTCATTGTTCTATTTTTGTTGATTATTTCATGGGATGTGGGCACTGCTGGCAAACTCAGCATTTATTGCCCATTCCAAATTGCCATTCATTTAGCAACTGATGGCAACCAAGAAATGGTTTTTGATGGAAATTAAGACTAGAGATTCCATATTGTATTGTCATATTTTCAAACAAGAAGGCAAGGGACCTGGATTAGAATCTGCTGTCATGTTATCGACTGACCTCACTGTCTCATTTTCTGACATTGTTATTCGTATTTCACCTAGGCAATGATTTTTGCCACTATAGAGGTACAGAAGTAAAAGTGTGAGTAGATTTGAAGTATGTATTGGTTAGCAATTAGACACAGTATTGTTCCATATGCCAGAATAGCAGTTGAACTGGCAGCTGGCTGGGAAAGTACCTATCAATATTGGATCCTGAAATAAAACAAAGTTGCTGGAAAAGCTCAGCAGGTCTGGCAGCATCTGTGAAGGAAAAAACAGAGGTAACGTTTCATGTCCAGTGACCCTTCCTCAGAACCAGGATCCTGAAATGCCATCCTGATATGTATCAACCCCCAGCTAGTTCTAAGTGAGGATGGGGATATGTAGAAAATTTGGAGGTTGTCAAACATGAGCTGACAGTCATCTTTGAGGTGTTGTGGAGCCACTTCCCTCAGTTCTACATTAAGGTAAGTGTGCGGTTAATGTATATAACAATTTAAGTGAAAGAACCTTGCCAGATAAATGATGAGGCTGCAAAGGCATCTCATTTACATTAATAGTAAGCTATTCAAGGAAAAAATCACAATGAAGGGGAAGGTATATTGTAAGGGGCAGTCATGCCTGGTTGTACACTCTTGAAAGCTATGGCTGGGTCTTCCTACTGTACATGCTCTGGAAAAGCCACTAAAGTTATTGTATGCATTGGATGTATAAATCTGAACTGACTGCCCTGTCTACAGTTCTACTTAACTGCTTCGTCACTCCTTGGAGTTTGCTTTTCATTGTAGACCATATCGTCAATCAAACTTCCTTTCAACATTGACATCCACAAAGTAGTTAACTTTGTTCCATGTAGCATTATTACAGGAATTTTCTTGTTTATTCAAAATAATATTTTGTTATTGTTTTTGTTAATCTGCTGCACAGTATTTCCCTTTACCACACATTTCCTGATCGGAGACATTTCTAACACCTGGAGAATGCCCATTCAAATTAAGTTGACTCTGGAAACTATAGTGGGGTCAGCCTTTGTCATGTCAATTTGATAAAGATATCAAGCTCTCTCATCTAGCTGGGATTGTATCCCCGCAGAATATTCAAAATACAACCTTGAGGGTAGTCATTCCCAAATAGTTAAGGATCAATAATTACATTTCTTTGAAGGAATGATAAAGAATAAATGCAAACATTTGTTTTAATCAGTGTTGCATTTGAAGGAAAAGAATCAGTTACAAAATAATAGCTACCAATGTAGTGTTTAAGAATACATATTTTCGGTTATTAAGTTCTAACTTGTAGTGATGATGGATACCACTATCTTCTCTTCCATGGATAAGCTTAGACACTAAATATATGAAAATAATGTTATAATCCCAGCTGATGTTATTACTGGATAAGTCAGACCCCAGACTGAAATCTGGTTTGATAGACCATTTTCTTTTTGTTTTTAACAAGGAGGCCTTTCACTGAAACATAACATGCAATGCTGCATATTCAGTTTAAACAAAAACTCGGTTTATTATGCAAAAGGAATAAAGATAAAAGAATAAAGCAAACTATTTATATCTCACATACGTTTAAAGGTTTTGAAACACACAGTAAAACTGCAATCCCAATAACCTCATTACAACACTCAAACACGAGACTGAATGTCCTTCTCTATTCCACAAAGAGTCAGACTTAGCTGTTTCTTTAATTCCTGGTTGATTTGTCCTATAACTGGGATAAAATTTTCTCAGCTTCAAATAACCTCTTCAGGGTATTAATCAAACATTTCCGTCTGGAATGTTCAAACTGAATTCCTTGCACTAAGGCAATATTTTTAACAATTCTAAACTATCTTCTCCCTTTCTCATGAGCACCTGCTTTACACATTCAATTTCGTATATGACGACTGTGGTACCCCCCCAAACTGAAACTGAGAAAATAAAGTTTATATCCGAGTTGTTTCACCCAAGGCCAAGAGAAGTTCCAAAATCTTCTATCTGAAAGCATAATGCACTACACTGTTTTCTTTGTTCACTCATAAACTCTCCAATGTAAACAAATTCCTCTTTGCCTCCAAAGTATCTCTCAGACTGCTTTTTAAAATACATTACCATGGTTAGAGAAATACCTGCAAGTTAATCATTGAACCCCTTTAGACACATAGAAAAAAAAACACATGCCACGAGCTGAAATTTAAATTTCAAACTCAAAAATAAATTATATTAAAAAATATATAAATCTCACACAGTTACATCACATGGTAAATATATACAATTCATGCTACTAATACTTATTCGTTTTAAGATTTGATTGTTTGGAATAAATACCAAGTTATGAAACTGGTTTGGGTATTTAAATTCTGTGAAATTTGCAGGTAATCCAAACAGTGATATTTAGTATATTACACAAAACTTTCACTTGTGTGTGATACTTGACCGTGCTGTTTTTAAAAACAATAATACACATTACATTGGTGTTTGCTTGTGTCTAGATGGTAGAAAAATTATTCTGAATGCTTATAATTTACTGCCTTAAACAGTTATTCCTTTGGGACTCACAATTCATACAGGAATGAAGACTGTCATTGTATTCTGCACGGTTTTAGCAATTACCATGTGAGAAAAAAGTCTTTCAAGGATGATTATTTGTTATAAATTATCATACCTTTTTGGAAAATTAACATCACTTAAATAATTTAAACCTATTTGGGGAAGCAATGACAGCGGTAATGGCACTGTACAAGTAATCCAAAGACCTAGACGAATGTTCTGGGATCATAGGTTTGAATCTTACTATGATATTGGTAACATTTGAATTCAATTTTTTTAAATCTGGAATGTTAAAAAAAAGCTAATCTAATGCCGTGCAACTATTATTGATTGTTGTAAAAACTCATCTGTTCACTAATGGTTGTTTAGGGAATTGAAATATGTCATCTCTACCAGGTCTGAGGATTGGCAAATTTATAGATTCTCAACAAAGGAGAACTAAGAAACCGATAAGAAAGGGGGAAATTAAATTTGAATGCAATCTAGCAAAAAAAGAAGTCTGTGAAAGCGTCTATATGTACTTAAAAAGGAACCATTTAGCTAAAACAAATGTGTCCATTAATAACAAAGTCAGCAAAATTTATAATTGGGAAATGGGAGAGAAGTTAAATGATTACTTTGTGTCTGCTTTCACTGAGGAAGATATATGAATTTTCCCAGAAATAGAGATCCAAGTGACTAGGATAAATGAGGAGTTTCAGGAAATTAGTATTAGTTAGAAGATTGTAGTATAGAAATTAATGGGCTGAAAGTTGATAAATCCCCAAAACCTTCTTTGCAGAGTGTTGAAGGAGATAATTGATGCATTGGTGATTATCTTCCAAATTTCTATAGATTCTGAAATGATTCTTGTGGATTGGAAGGTAGGAGAAGTCAGCCCACAATTTAGAAGGGAGCCAGAGAGAAAAGAGGGAGCTAAAGACCTGCTGGCCTTACATTAAAAGGAGGGAAATTGCTAGAATTTATTATGAAGGATGAAATAAATAAATGATCTAATTGAGCACACTCAGCTCTTTAAAATAGCCTAGCATGCCACTCAGTACAAGGGTAACTAGAGATGGGCAGAAATGCCTTTCCAATGACACTGTCACCCCTAGTAAGAATTTTTAAAATTGCATGTCCATGGCAACCTTATGAGCCAAAATCATTTAATCATTGAAAGAGCACAGGTATTTCTGCTATAATGAGTGTTTTGTTAATGCAAATTGGCTGTAACGCAATTGTTGAATAGTGGACACTGTTTGTCTAAGAAGAACTTTCTACTGTACAGTAGAGTGATTATTTTTATAGCAATTTCCCCATTGCATGATTTTCTGTAGTGATTTTCTATAGCCAAGTCGCACAAGAACACAACTATTGTGTCATAGGAGAAATACCTGTAATTGTTTACTTATTTTGAATTTTGTTTTCTAGTTTGGGAAAGTAATTCATTCTACACACTTTCAGTCACCACTTATCCCAATTGTTAATATTTTGTCCGCATTTATTTTCAGCGTCACCGCTAAGTGGCACAACTAAGTGTGCATGTGTCGTAGATACACAAATTTAAACTACTATATCACTGCAAAGCCACAGAATGACAGCTGATAGGATCAAAGGTAGCATTCCCTACATAATCGTAGTGCAGGTTGGTTCGATTTGGTACCAACGTCTGAGCAGTCATCCAGAGTAGCCCCAACCCTCAGTCAGATGGACAGGAACAACAGTGGTTGCAATGTATCTGCAATCGTAGGTGCAGAACCAGTCAACCTGTAACTGAATACTAGAGAGAAATACCACTGTTTTTGACTGTTTCAAAGCTATCTTTCACATTACTTCTCATTGGATGGACAGTACCTTGTGGCTAATTGATCAGTCTATAACCAGAGAATCTCTCCCTCAGTTTGCACAACACTAGACATACTTCCATTTAACTGTGTATAAAGCTCTTTAACTAAGGACAAATAAGTGCCTTCCTGCTTGCGTAGCATTTTCATGTAGAATATATTGCAGTCAGATTTTGCAATTAGTGTCTTCATATTATATACATTGGAAATGTATCAGCCATCATGGAATTGGTTGGGAAATGGGAAGGTTAGCAAAAAGGCACAGAAAGGCATAGGCACGTTTGATATCTTCTTGCTGCCATATTATCTAGTCAGCAGTGGGTAAACTGACAAATGGACCACATACCAGCAGCCCAATTGAACCACTGAAGTGGCCAGTTAAAGTTCGCATCTCACCTCCACAAACAATTTGTTCAAGTTAAAGATTGCTGCTGCTACATGGGGAGTCTGCCCAGTGAAAACTGGCAAGATTCGTAGTCCACAGGAGAGCCATCATAATCAGTCAGACATTCCCACAGCAACAATCTACAGATGCTCCACAGTTTCTTTAAGCTAAACTAATAATTTAAATGTATAAGATATCTGAATTAGTTAGGCTTACTTATCTGTCCCACTAATACCTATATTCTGGATTAAATTTGGTTTGTCTTTGATTTTCAGTGTATACATCATGCATATTAAAAAGTCAGATATAGTTGATGTGTCGTAGGCATTTCAAATTGACTCCTCGAAGAGAGTTGTCACAGTCATAAGTGTATTCATGACCCTCGAACTGTTCAGTTTGTATTCATGTGTGCTATAAATGACTTGTCATCACCTAAAGTTTGATTAATGTAGTTCCTAAATTAGCCCAAAATCTGTGCTGAATTTTAGATGGAAAGAAATGTTCGAATTTGTTGTTGGAATACATCTGCATGGCCTAAGCATGCAATTTTATTTTGTATTCCAGCACTGCCGCAACTGGGTGTCAAGCTCTGAACCATTGGACACACCAGTGGAATTCATGCTACCAGACTGCCCACGAGTCTCTGCAGGTATTTCAGTTATTCTTTTCAGACAGTGTGCACAGGTTTTTTTTCCTTGAGAGAAGTTGTATTCAGCTGCAATTTTAAATGTTGGAAAGGAGATGTTTCATTAGACATTCTAATGATTTCAATTGCATTTCATCATTATATTACTTTAGACTACTGAATAATTGTAACGAGGTGACTAGATCTTCTGTGGAATCCCTCCACTTTATCGTCCTGAAATGTGCTTCATTAATTGCATTAATGGGTTGTGACACTCAATTATTCATAATGTCACTACATTGGAGCATCGGGACATTGCGAAGCATATGCTAGTAATAAGTATATGGTATAATAGTGTATTTTAAAAAATGGCAATTCAGTAGGATGTACTTCACTTTAAATGACTAGTTAGCATGTCAGTAAATGGACAAAAGTAACTGGTTTAATTTCCTTGGCTTTTCTGCGAATCATCCGCTGTCAAAGTTAATCCAGACAATTGGAACAGACCTCCAGAATTTTAATGCCACTGAAGTTTATCATCATGCTTCCCCCAGCACCAGTATTGCTCTTGTCAGCTGGTAGAAAATAAGAACATCCTAAAAATCAGAAATTGTTGGCTTTCTCACAAGTTTTTTTATTGGACCAGGGTATTCGATTAGAGGAGTGAAATTTGGGAATAACAGCTTTTAGTCAGATACGTAAAAACTGGTACTTCTGTGCTCATTTAAAGAGTTAGATAATTAGCCAAGAAAATAATGTTCATCCTACCACATTGATTTTAAAATACCTTGACATTTAAAACTTATCTTTAAATAATTCATAACTGATTGATTCCATTAGTAGCATTCAGTTCAAAGTCTGCAGGTTTCCAGTTGCAAGCCTTACTCCAAAATGTAAGTACATAATATAAGCTGACACTTTATTGCAGTGCTAAGGAAGTGCTGGATTTTGATGGTGTCTGTCTGTTCAATTGGAGTAATTTCCAACAAATGGCAGATTTCTAACTTTTAGATTATGCATTTCTACCATTTAAAACGTTTTCCAAACTTTACCATTTCCTTTCCTCAATCCGTTGCTTCACTTCTCTAGTGACTGTAACAAGGTCAGCTAAGTGGACCTCATAGAATATGAGTTCACTGATTGGGGCTGTTAATCTGGTCCAATTAGGGAGACCTGATTAACATAGATAAACAGGAGTATCAGAGGTGCAGTTCACTCTGAGAGCTGCCTCTGAGGGAGCTGGATCAGTGTCAAGGACTCTCCAAGGGTAAGTAAAGAGTGACATCCTCTACGGAGTTGTTTCAGTGGCAACGAGAGAAAAGCACACTCTTGAAAAAATTCACTTACCACAGTCGTCTTTGAGTTGGGGTAAGCATTTCTGGCATCATGCCATTATTTCAGAAGCTTGAGTTATTTGATCCTGCCATTGAAGACTGGGCCCAGTATGTGGAAAGAATGTGTTATTTCTTCCGGGCAAATGACATTGGGGCACATGAAAAGCAATGAGTAATTCTCTTGATATCTTGTGGACCAGCACCTTTTTCAGTTATTAGGATCCTAACTTTCCCTGAGGCACCAGATGCTAAAACCTTTCAAGAGTTAACAGATTTAGTTAAGGAATGTTATGACTCAAAGCCTCTGCTAATTCTGAGATGCTATTGGTTTTACTCGGCAATTTGAGAACTAGTGGAACCTGTATCTGGATTTTTGACTAGGTTAAGATGACTGGCAGAGGCATGTGACATTGATTTAACCCTTAATGAGATGCTGAGAGACCGTTTCGTATGTGGGATTAATGATGTAACCATGTACAAGTGCTTACTAGCTCAAGCCCAATTGGACATCAAACAGGCACTACAACTGGCTCTGTCATTGGAAAATGTGACAAGTGGAGCACGAGATGCAGAGCATTCCGATGGAAGTGGACAATCTCGACAGTCTGCCTGAGTGTGGGTAACACCACTTGAGTGAAGGCTATTGCCTAGCCTCACTCAGGACATATCCTGAACAGAGGTACTCCAGGTCAGCTCACAGCAAAATCCCGAACAAAACCAAGCCTCAGCCAAACGGTTAAAATTTTCTTCAGGATTCAGGCTGGCAAGCCTTCGTAGTTGCTGCAGGTATGCGGACTTGTGACAACGAAACAGTCCTATTAGACCTAAACTGAGTAAGAGAACTGATAGTCAAGTAACCAGGAGAGTACGCACCCTGAAAAATCAATGTGCATCTTGTTTGGAACAGTTAAATTGCTGAGCAACATCTAAATCAGAACCAATCAAAATAAACATCTGATTAAATGGTCACCCAGTTCTAATAGAGATCAACACTGGCACAACCATTTCAGTAATCTCACAACTGTTCTTTAACAAAATTCGATCTGGACTGCAACTCTTAAGTTTGTGCAAGACTTCAGCTCGACTGAGAACCTACACCAGGGAATCTTTACAGATTAGGGGCACAATTTCACTTCCGGGTTCTTATGAGAAGTAGCTGGTTCAGTTACCACTGATTGTCGTAAAAGGCTCAGGCCCAAGCTTGATAGGGCAAAGTTGGTTGAGAAAGATTCACCCAGATTGGCTTAACATTTTTTGATTAGAAGATGGCTGTCTGAGTGAAGTCCTAATGAAATACCTAGAGGTTTTTCAGGAAGATCTAGCAATTATCAAAGGAGCCAAGGCCACCTTGCACATTGACCAAGAAGCAATTCCACAATTCTGCAAGGCTCACCCAGTGCCATTTACCATATGGGCAAACGTAGAGGCAGAAATCAGATGACTGAACAACGAGGAAATTATCAAACTAGTTCTGTCCAAAAATCCATCTTTGGTCTGTGGGAGGAAACCAGAGCATCCAGAGGAAACACACACAGGCACAGGGAGAACATGCAGACTTCACACAGAGAATCGCCCGAGGCTAGAATTGAACTTGGGTCCCTGGCACTGAGGCAGCAGTGCTAACCACTGAGCCACCATTGTCACCCTTTTTGGATCTGGAGAGACCAGATCACAGTAGTGGATAGCATATTATTATGGGGAGCAAGAGTGATTGTTCCAAGCAAAGGTCGCCGCCAGATACTGGCTGAACTCCATCAGGGTCATCCAGGGGTTTCCAAAATGAAGATTTTAGTGAGAAGTTATGCCTGGTGGCCAGGATTGGATACAGACATAGTTGCATTGGTAGGGCAGAGTGCCAACAAGGACAAAAATTACTACCAGCAGCTCCCCCATATTTATGGGAATGGCCAGGTAAACCCTGGGCTCAGTTACACATTGACTATATAGGACCTTTCATGGGCTCAATGTTTTTTGTCAAAATGGCTGGACGCATAGAGTTGGTTTGTCAAATACGGGGACAACGATAGAAAAACTGCGAGCATCTTTTGCAATACATGGACTCCTGGAGGTGTTGATCACAGCAGGGAATTTGAAATTTTTCTAATGTTGAATGGCATTCATCATATAAGAACAGCTCCACACCATCCATCATCCAATGGTCTGGCGGAATGTGCAGTCCAAACTTCGAAGGAAGGCTTAAAGAAATAGCCTATAGCTTCACAAGATACCAAACTGCCCTGGTTTCTGTTTGATTATAGGATCATTCCTCATGCAACGACAAGGATAGTTCCAGCAGAGTTACTAATCGGGAGAAGACTCTGGATCAGGTTAAATCTGATCTTCCCAGACCTGGGGAGAGGGTTAAACAGCATCAGGAATGCCAGTGCCAGACACAAGACTCTGCTAAGCAAAAGAGACAGTTTACTTCATGGGACGAAGTTTGGTGTAGCAACCACAGGAATGGTCCTGCTTGGGTAAGAGGTATTTTCGACACGAGGTCAGGTCGAGGGACATATAAAGTTCGGATAAGTCCTGAACAAACACGTGGACCATATGAAAGCTGCAAACTCGCAAACAGCTTGGGAATGAAATGTGCCAGCTCCTCGACAGCCTTTCCAACTTGTTCTGGAACCCATGGTTCTTCCTCTCCATCAAGCGAGAAGATACCCCTGAATCTGAGATGGACACGGTGGATGTTGATGCCTTTGCCGTCTGAAGAGGAGAATTAATTTCTTCCAAGATGCTCAGATGCAAGTGACCAGCTACTGTGCGTTACATGCTGCCCATATCAGAGGCAGAGTTGGAAGAACCTGACCCAGTGCTAAAATGCCCCAGGAGGGGCTACAAAATAAAGAACCAGCCAATGTCCTCAGACTCAGGGGGGAGGCATGTAGTGATTGTAGAGGCATGTGGACCTCATAGATTGAGTTCCCTAACTGGAGCTGTTAATCTGGTCCAATCAAGGAGTCCTGGCTGACAGATTAAAAACAGGAGTGTCAGAGGCTCTGTCCACTCTAAAAGCTGGCTCAGAGAAAGCTGGATCAGTGTCAAGGATTTTCAATGCAAAACTAAATGGTGAATTGGTGACGGGGATATGGCCTCCGTGGCATTATTTCAACTTCTGTGTATATCATGAAGCACAGGTTTTCTGCTGCCAGTGCCTGATTCCAGCCGTTGGCGCCACTAATTGGCAGCTATGGGCATTTCCAAAAAAACAGCAATCTTTAGCCAAGTTGCCTGTCAGTCAGGATGCTCTATGGGCCAGATCGGCTGTTTAGGACATTGAAAGAACAATATGGCCGCATAGTTAAGACCCCGTTCCTGCTTCAGTTGTATGAGTGAATTTCTGTTTGTTGTGTTAACATTGAGTTTTGTTGTAGAGCCACAGGACATGACAGGCATTGTCTTCCCATTTGGACTGCAAGGTAAAGAAGGGGAAGCATCTCCTCTGTGTTGTTACTGACTGCTTCTAGTTCAGAAAATTGCAACCATGAACGGCACAGGAATATAACAGCACAATTGTGCCGAGGTGTCATTTAAGGTCCTGAATGGTCTTGTTAAGCAAGTGTGTGAAAGCGGTAAGCAGGAATCCAAACTTGAGGTTACAATTTTATCAGCCATGATCTTATTGAATAGCAGAAGAGACTTCAGGGGCTGAAGGACCTACTCTTGCTTCTTGTTGTTTGCTCATGTGTAAGAACTCAATTAAACTGGTGATCGACCTTCATTGTCTCAAGTGAACGAATTTCTATAAAAGTGTTACAGTCCAATGTATTCACAAAACCACTGAAATGAAAAAAAAAACTTATGATGATAGCATTCCATGGCCCTTGCTGACCCAACAAGAGCGTCTGCTCACGTTGCTGTCGAATGCAGGAGGTGCTGGCTGCTTTCATCATTTACGTATCATTGGTACTTTGATTGGATTCATATTATATTCCTGCATCAGAATTAAAGGTAAAGTTATCATAGCCTCACAGGATTTCTGTCTCATTAGAAGGGATAACGGGTGGTGGTTTAACTTGAGGGTCACCATGCCTCAGTGCATGGAGAGGTTGAAAAGGAATGACATCCATCGCAGGAATTGAACCCACAGTTAGCATTCACTCAGCATTGCAAATCAGTTGTCCAGTCAACTGAGCTAACCAACTCCTTCCTACCTACTGAGGTAACTAAAAAGTCAGTATTCGGCCAAAACAGATCCCAGTTAGATTTAGAGATCAAAAATGATCTCGACTCCTTTCCTGTCATGGCACTTTTACATTTCATGGTGTGTCAAATAATGTCCAAAGGTTTGCAAAGATTCAGTTTACAGCAGTTAATAGGTGAACAGATCCAGTATTAAATCATTAACAACTGCTGTAGTCGTTATATGAATCTTATTAGTATTTATAGTGACTTCTCAGCTATTCTTCTGTGGATTGTGGTCAGCTAGAAATATTTCCCATGATTTTGCTGATTTTTCTTTTCACCTTAAGTTGGTTGTAAATTGTAATGCACTTTGTAATGTGTAGAAACGCTGAAATGTTGATGTCGCTACACAGTCTTGTCAGTTATGAAAGGTAAACAACGGGAAAACATATGTTTCTATCCATTTGAAATTGAGTGATTTCACTCATTTGAAGTAACCAGGAAACATTTTCATTCATTACAAATCCTAAAAAGTATGATTACATGATTCCACGCCTAAAAACTTCTATACCTTTTTGCCTTTGATCATTAATTTTCAATCTTTTTTGATTACAGCCACACTCATCCTGATGTATTGAAAATGCTTAATGACAAAATTTGTGAAAGCCCATTTCAGAATTTTCTGCAGAAAAAAAGCCTGTACCCAAATAAAAGCATGAAATAAAACTATGTAAAGCTGGAAAAGGGCAAATATTACTCTTCAGTTACTCTTCAAAAAGTTATCTCCATTCCTTTTTTAATGAGAATTGAAATTTAACTTAATTATTAGCTCAAAGTATTGCTTAATTTTGCTTATAGTTCCTAAGTGGCAGACGTTAGATCCTTAGTGGAAAATTACCATCTTATTAAATTCAAATACTACAAAGTATAGAGCCTGGATTTTTTTTTGCCATGATAGAGCGTGGCTCTGTAGTGATGAAAATGCCGAAGATGTTGAG
Source organism: Rhincodon typus (assembly GCF_021869965.1). Taxonomy (NCBI): domain Eukaryota; kingdom Metazoa; phylum Chordata; class Chondrichthyes; order Orectolobiformes; family Rhincodontidae; genus Rhincodon; species Rhincodon typus. Next base: position 83,509,390 of record NC_063334.1, read on the forward strand.
ACACACAGGTACTGCTCCTGAACCCCACATCTCATTTCTGCAGAATGGGATTGCATCCCGCTGTATATTACACATATGCAGTTGCCAGAGGCAGCTGGCAATTTAAATGACTGACTGCCTTCACTGAAATGGTATCTTGAATTCCTTGGCGCTTGGAGATTTCACTAGGTAGGAGCAGGTCTGTTCTCAGTCCATTTTTTTTCAGATAGCTAGGCCGCCCCTTTGGTAAATTGAGGTTACCTGGCAGATATGATCCCAAGAAAGCTTGGAGATGAGTTTCATCTGGTTTCCTTTAGGGGTAAAGATCAGGGATCCTTTCAGTTGGGGAGTTCTGGTGCCATTTGAGATTGTTAATTATGGAAACAATTGTGTGTAGATCACGCAAAGACCCCATAGGACTGTACAATTTGAGAAAGCCTGTCAAGAAGTGTCCCAAAATCTGTATTTATAAAAGTCAGTGCTTTTCTCAATAGGGTGTAGTCTGCAATAAAGAAATTTAAGCTATCAATGATATTATTTTTTCCCATGTGCATGGGTACTTGTGCATTTTTTTAAAAAGTTCACTTGTCGGCTGTGGGCAAAGCTGACTTCGGTAGCACGGGGTATGGAGGGCCACAGGGCTGGGTGCGTGGAATAAGTTGGCATGAATGAGGCAGGGGTGAGAGCAAGAAGCTCTTTTTTCTTTATTAATCTTTATTTTTAACCTTTGAATACAGACTTTCTGCCCAGCCAACTCAGGTCCACTTATGCTCTTCCTGGGCTGGCTGATTCCCAATCCAACCTGTCACCAGGTCTGCTGAAAACCCAAGTACAAACAGCCATTTTTAAAGATCAACTTTGTGAATCAGGAATTTCTTTCAAGTCTGCCCCCTACCCAGGAACAGCAATCAGGGCCTAGATGTTTGTAGTTCACACAAAGCATGGAAAATTCCACACAAAAAGATAAAACATGCATGGAGAGTTCAAGAACAATGTAAAATGACTTAATTCTGAAAAGTGCTGTGATATGAACAGTATTAGTAACCAACCCAGTCACCTCACTAATTGTCATAAATCAATTGGCCGCTGATTTAAGATCTCACCATTGTTTTACCCTCCACCCCCTTCACTGCTAAATTTTGCAGCAGTCCATTCATTGTCACTCTTAGAATTAACAGCACCATGTACAGATTTGATCATGTATTTTTGTGCAAAGCAAACAAAAAATTGTTTTCTGAACTTCATAAATGGATGATATAATATGAAGGCTAATTTATTTCAATATAATGTTATGTTATTAACCATTCAATCAAAATTAAAATCTAACTCTGAATTAAAACGGCCTCAGCTGACCTACAACTGGCTTAACCGAGGTATGAACCCAGGTCAAATGAAGCTGAAGTTTATTTTGACAGATTAGACATAAGATATATCAAGATTATAAATTTAAAAAGCCCAATATAATTCTTGCTGTTCATAAAGAATTTTCAGAAGGTTCTTTTCAATTCTTATTTTCTCACTGTTAATTATTCGAATGTTGCCAAGGCTCCAAGGTTAGATGAGTAATATGATTAATTAAGAGGTTGATGTCCTCTGGTTGATCAATGTAATTGTTTAGTATATACTGTCTCTGCATACGGCTTGCTTACAGTAAAAACTTGTACGTTCATGAAGTATTTCTCAGGGTGGATCTGAAAACCCCTTAAGGTTCCCTGTCACATTCAAGCTCCTCATTTGTGTAAGATGCAAATTATACATGTGAATAGGTTTAGATTGTGATTTAAAGTACTGAAATCAGAGTTTGTTGTAAATCTCTTTGTATCCCATGTTTGAATGTTCACAAGATTCCACCTCTGTAAGCTTTTTTATATGCTTTATGCTTTAATTGTTAGCCCTACTGTAGTTGGAAGCAGATATGCATTATTTCCCATGTTTGGATATCAAAGCTTACTTTGGCAAAAGATTCATTCTTTACTTTGTATTTCAAACCCAGTGTGGCCAGCTGGTAATAAAGATACACTTACCCTGTTATTAAATTTCCCTGCAACTAATTAGCTGATTACCAAAATGCTCTGTGAGCTGCTGCTGAATGCACAGAAGTTCCTATTTCAATTATGTGAAAAATTTCATTGTGTCAGCTACTGTAGAATGAAATTGAAGGTGCCACATATTGTGCTGCAGCTTGGAACACTGATCCAGACGCAATATAGTTCATTTACAGTACAATTTATGCAATACTTCCAAATTAACAGGGAAATGTTTACCTTTGATGATTCAAAATGGTCAATATATATTTAATACAATGAATAAATCAAACTGCTCTTTTAGTTTTATGTATTTACTTCACAGTATTTTCTGTGCTTGCTTCCCCCTTAATTATAGCCCCTTCACCCACCGTCCGACCTGAAATTTCTCCATTCCTCTGAAGAGCATCTTGTCCATTCTTCCTTTTACTGTATCATTGGTTGTCATGCCTTTAGCTGTCTGGCCACACCATCTGGAATGTCATCTCTAAATTCCCCCTCACTTTCCATTAAGGTCCTTCTTAAAATCCACTTTCTACTTAGCTGTTGGTCAACTTGCTTATTATATTGTTATTTGGCTTTGAGTCCATTTTGTCAGATTGCTGTTCTGCTTATTGCCTTGGGACATTTTCTGAATTAACTGTGCTGTATAAATGCACATTGTTGTTCCTATTGCAGAACATACTGTGCAGCTATCTTCATTTTTATCATTCTTTTGCATGCTAGCAATATTAAAAGACAGAAACCATTGGTGGCATTTTATACGTTTGGTTCAATGTATGGAACAGCTTGATATATTTGTTTTTGAATAGTATCACCCTTCAATGCGTATTGATTATCTATAGAGCAAAGACGCATGCTGGATGTAACATGGATTGTCACTTCTTAGATGCTTTAAATTATGAATGTCTAAGCATTCTGTCTATATTTCAGTGTTCCTATTACTTTTGGCTCATATCAAGCTGTGTGCATAGGCTTCAGCGTTCTAATTTAAGATCTAACCATAAGCATGCCAGTTGCGCTAAAGTTACACTTTCTAAACTTACAGAAGGTCCAAATCAGGGAAAAGAAAACATGGGAGGATATTGTCCTAGGTACACGAAGACACACTGAATTGCCCGGGTGAAGTGTATATTGAAAAGCAAACCTGGAAAGAACTCTATTTGATATTTATCCATTAATGCAAATGTGTAACATATAGAACATAAGAATAGGAGTAACCCATTAAGGTCTTGAGCTTCTTCCACCATTTTTTCAGGTCAGATATATCTAGTAAGATGGCAGTGGAGTAGGACTTCTGAGTCTGGGGCTTATCTGCTTTTCTTTTTTGTGTTTTTTTTCCTCTTTTATTTTCCTTTACTTACCTGTTAGTGAAGAGCTCAGTCATGGCATCAGCAGCAAGTGTGCCCAGCGGCACAGACTTCAGCAGCAGCGTTGGAGGCGAGTTTGGGTTCCCGGCAGCTTCTCCATCATCGAGGTTGTCCTAGAGCTAACTCCTGGCTGCTGCTGCGGAAGCGAGTTTGGGTTGCTGGCAGCATCTGAAACCAAGCGCAGATTCATGGAGGCAGCAGCAGAGGTGAGTTTGGTCTCAGTACGAGACCCAGCTGCATCAGCTGTGCTTGCATTGGTGAGGTGGGCCCAAAGCAGACTGATGACAGTGGCGGAGTTGAGTTTGTGCTGGTGAGGTACCCAGCAGCATCAGTCTTGTCTGCATTGGTGAGGTCCAGCAAGGACTCAGTGAGGGAGTTGAAGGCAAGATGGCTTCAAAGAGTGATAACTTTCATTCCAGTGGCAATGGCGCGACAAAGGAGACTCATGCCTCGCCACCAGGCCCATGGCCCATAATGGAGCACTTAACAAGAAGGACTGTAAAGTTGGACACTTTCTTTATTTCTTCATTTTTCTGCCTTTATATTCTGTGTTTTGGTTTATTTCTCTGTGTTTTAAGATGGCACTGGAGAGTGGCAACACTATACAACACTTTTCGCTGTATTTTGTAACAAGATACCATGGCAATAAATAAATCAAATCATAGCTATTCTATACTGATTTTTATCCACCCACTTTGATTCCATATCCCTGCCCACCATTGACTGATTTTCACTAGTTAATCTCAGGTTAAAATTTATTAGTTGACCTAGCTTCTGCTGCATTTTGTGTGAGAGAGATCCACTTTTTGTATGAAATAATTTCTCCTAACATCTGTGCTGAATAGTTACATTCACTTTTCACGTTATGACTCCTTCACCAGCTTAACAGATTTCTCTAAATCTACCCTGCCAATTCCTTTCAAAATCCTAAAGACCTTAGTCAAATTATCCCATTACTGCTATATTCCAGAGAATTCAAACCTAATCTGTTCAATCTCCCCTCATAATTTAACACATGATGCTCTCTTGGAAAATCCAAACTGCACCTCCATTCCAAGCCCAATATCTTCATTCTAAGGTCCAGTGTCCTAAGCTTTACATACGAATCCAGGTCTAACCACAGTTATCGACAGCTGTAGCAAAGCTTCTTCCTATTTATATTATTCTCGTCAACTCTGCCACTGAAGGTGGGCGGGGGTAATATTTTTGTCCCTTTTTTTAAGTTTGTATATCTGTAAACAGCACATCTCAAAAACGGATGGACAGATTTCAACAAAACTTGGTACAGACCCAGGGTCTGACCTAAGGAAGAACTGATTCATTTTTGGCAAAAATGGATCCACATCCAGATTCAGATCCTGGAAATTTTTATTACATTTAAAGATATCTTTTATATTATCATTGGGAGATAGGACTTTTATTGTAGAATGTTGTTGATTGATTGTTTTATTTAGAAAGTTGTTGACTGTTTTACAATGTTGTGGATTACCTCAGCTGCTGTGGAATTTGTCACAGATTGTCAAAATGTGAGCAGGCTTTCAGAGAGGTTTGTTGCCAGTGGATTGGCCTAAAGCCCTCTGTGAGATAGAAGCAGTTAATAATTTTTTTCAGCCTTGTAGTTACAGGGCATCATATAGGTCAGGCAAGGAATAGTGGTGCAGGCAGGAAGGGCTATGTAATTCTCATGACATGGAGTTAACAGCATTGTAGAGCTATGTTTCAGAGATAGTAGGAACTGCAGATGCTGGAGAATCTGAGATAACAAGGTGTAGAG
>NC_063334.1:83514936-83531891 GCF_021869965.1 Rhincodon typus
GAAGGGTCTAGGGCCGAAACGTCAGCCTTCCTGCTCCTCTGATGCTGCTTGGCCTGCTGTGTTCATCCAGCTCTACACCTTGTTATCTCTATTGTAGAACTATGCATTCTTCAGAATGCCTCCATATCTATATAAGGAAGTTATATTTGCTATTTGTCAATCTAATTTATCGATTTTTGAAGAATTAAAACCAATGCATCCACTATCGCACTAGGTCACTTCTTTAAAGACTCTATGACTAATGGACACTCTGCCACAAAGCATCTCATTAACTGGGCACCTCAGCAATCACCGTCCAGTTAGAGACAACAGGCAACCTGAGGAGTGAGGAGGGTGATTGTACAAGCAGCCCACAGCTTTCATTAAGTCTTGCAGTGAGAGTGTTCAGAGATGAATGGGACAAAATGCAAGTATGAAGCAGCCAGTGGAAATTGCAGTTGCTTTATCATCGCAACTACAATACATGATCAAAACTATCCAAAAAAGAATCATACAATTATAAATCTATACCTGCAGATGATCTCTGCTTGCAGATTTGCCCCTTTAACATCTGATTGAATGTTATTTTCATGGCATATCAACGTCCACCTATGCATTCATCTCCTGCGAATTCATGAGCTTAAGACACTGTGAGGTCTTTGTGTTCCACCAGCAACATTCCAATGCCCTTGTACAATACCCACTAATTGCTTCATTAACATCAATTGGCTTCCTCCTGCTACGGGACAGGTTGCTGTCAGCACGGACACTGCATCCAAGTTGTACAGGAAGATGCATTCCTGGCAATGTTGATCTTCTTTCATTTTCTTAATCCCTTCCCAAACCAAACTCGACAAGAACTTGACAACTTTTCATTTTTGTCATATTCAGTGACTAACTAGAGGACTTAGTCCACTGCTTTTAAAAAAATCTATATTCTCCAACTGCACCAATGGCATTTGCCATCGGTATCTTCGTTGTATTCAATAAGTGTTCACATGACCTGGATGCCAGCAGATTCTTAAATACAATTTTAAGATAAGGAGTGATTATTTCAGAATTGTCTCCAGATGGTTTGACAAACTGAATCTTCTGTTGCGAAGTACAGTAAGCAATGTTTGTGCTATTGTCACATTTGGTTACTCACAATGTTAGTAAATCTTAAAGTCCATTATATCACTCCAAATTTGAATTATGGCTCTTTTCATCCATTGTTTTTATGTTTAAACTTGATTGTAAGATTTCCATCTCAATGTGCAAACAACCTCCCTAGCCCTCGTGCAGCATAGAACAATAATTGGTGAAGCTAACATCACATATGAAATAGTAATATGTTCAGCAAGGTCACCGTCAGATTAAAGGGTATTAACAGGTTGAGGTTTAAGGGCAATCTCTCCTTGTAAATCTGACATGATATCTCCTGAGATTTATCTGTATTGATTGTAATGAGGTCAGCAAGGTGGATCTCATAGAATCTGAGTTCCCTGATTGGGGCTGTTAATCTGGTCCAATCAAGGAGTCCTGGCTGACATATAAACAGAATCAGTGTCAAGGACTTTCCTGGTGAAAATAAAGGGCGATTTGAGGACAGGATACTGGCCTCTATGGCGTTATTTAATTGACCTTTGATTTTGAGGTGTTACTCTCTGTTGTAAATTTTCTTCGAGTTCAATGCCCCTTAGAGTTTGGGTACTATAGCTTCATTTGAGAGAGTTTATGTAAAACTACACACAAATGAACAACATTCTATTACAGACAGTTAAACCTCTTTGACATTTTTGTTTGTCATCACAATTTGAAATGACGTCAAGCAGCTGCTTCACTTTGCTATTGTATATGCATTCAGCATGTTTGTGTCAATTGAAACAAACTTGCCTATGATTTTAAAATGAGAATATCTAGGTGAAAAATGCCTATTTAACCACAGCTGTATTGAGGTCAGAACCTGAATGGCCCAGGTGGAACCAAAACTGAGCATCACTGAGCAGTCATTGCAAAGCCGTCGCTGCTTGATAGCACAGATGATGACGACTTCCATCACTTTACTAATGATCAAGTGTAGATCCCGAATTACAGCTATTTTTGGGACTTGTAATCTATACAGTGACAATTGATGCTTAATATCAGATCAATTCATCTGCAATCTCCTTATTTTTCCTAATTAATTCCCCAGATGTTCTATAGGACCAAGAATCACTTTGTTAACTCTTTCTTTAAAACATTTTTAGAAAAGCTTACCATCTGCTTTTATATCTCTACCTAGCATTCTCTTGTACTCTTATTTTTCCATCCTTATTAAATTTTTACTCAATTTTTTATAGATATATTCTGTACGATCCTTTCGTCTCCCATTTATATTAGCACTATTATTTTTTTTTAAATTTGATATGATCTTTAACCTTTTTAGTTAATTATGGATGGTGGATCCTCCCCTTGGATTTTTTTTGCATTGAGGTGTGTCTAGCCACATACTCTGAAATATCCCCTCAAATGCCAATCACTGTACTTCTGTTGACCCAGCCCTTAACTTAATTTCCCTGTTCATTTTAGCTAGCTTGGCTTTCATGCCCTCATAATTGCCGTTCATAATTGCCTTCACTATGCTATCGTTATTTAATTTTTTGTTACATGATACTGGGTCTAATAAAGCCAGGTGTCTGATTGGATCCGCAATATAATATTTGAGGAAACCATTCCATGAATTCTTCATCTAGTCTACCACTACCTATCTGATTTTTCCAATCTAAATCTAGATTAATTTCTCCCATGATTGTCATAATTTTCTGAAAAGCTCCTATTGTTTCTTCCTTTGCACTGTATGGTTGCTGTTAAGTGTTTGTATACCAATGCCGAAGTGACTACTGCATCATTTCACATTTCTAACCAGACAACTTCTATATTGTTGTTTCCTGAACTTAGATCACCCGCTCTGTTGGGCTAATAAAAATGTTGGCATGGGAACATGGTGGTGTGTTGAACTGTTAGGCAATTGGACATGCAGGGTCATTTTTACTGAGGAAATCCAGCCTGCATTTCATCTTCCCAATGTACAGGAGACCACGTTTTGGGCAGCGAATGCAGTAGACTAGATTGAGTGAAGTTCAGGAAAATCACTCTTTACCTTGAAAGTGTGTCTGGAACCTCAGATAGTGAAGGAGGAATTAAACAGGCAAGTGTTTCACCTTCTGTGATTAGGTGGGAAGGTACCATGGGGGTGTGGTGAGGTGTTGTGAGTGGAGAAGGAGTGGATCAGGGTGTCTTGGAGGGAACAGTCCCTGCAAAGTGCTGACAAGTGAGAGGAGGGGGACATGTATCTGGGAATACCTGCTGGAGGTGGTGGAAATGGCAGATTATGATCCTTTGGTTGTGGAGGCTGATGTGGTGGAAAGTGAGAACAACAGATACCTTATCATTGCTATTGGAGGGTTTCTGGGTTCTGGGTTTCCTCATCTGCCTTAGCTTAATATATTCCTCTGCCCTTGATCACTGACCAAATCAAATGAAGACCTTTTACTAAGGAAATTGATTGCCTCCTGGTACAAAATATCCAGGTAATTTTCCCTGTCCCTGATGTGTTATCTGCAGCTTGGCTTCCAGCTCGGTAATTCTGACTCAAAAGTTCTCAAGTTGAAACACTTAATGTGACATGTATGCCCTGAATCACAGTGGCATCGGGGAACTCCCATATGATTCAATCATGACACATCTCAGCACATTCACATAATACATCACTGATGAGGAGTCCTCTCTATTTCATCTTAAACATTGCCATCTTCTACCTACAACTTCTATAGTACAGGAGCTACAGTGAAGAGCACACAAGGTAAGAATGTGTGTATGGTCTCTGGAAAGATTGAGGAAATAATGAAAAATCAGTTTGTTCCTGCCAGCTTGATGGTTTAAATTGTTGAGACTGGTGAGTTTCAAGATCTTGACAGCATATTTTGTAGATTCATTTGCCTTTGCTGTCTCCAATAGTGACAGCTGGGTGTCTCCCTAGGAGTTTGATTGCCTTCTTCTTGTACAGGATTCGCTTTATCATATCTGTGTTGCTTGGAGTTACCCAACTTTTGCAGGCAGTTTAAGAAAGTATTTTTAAAACAAGATTGCTTGCATTCAGTGAAGTCTAACATGTAAATGCAAAAGATTTGCAACATTTTTAAGAAATAAACATGCAAGTTATGTATGTGATGACAGAAAGCCTCACGAGTTTTCAAGTTGAAGAGTTAGAGACCTGAAAGGTGATCAATGTACTAAAGTGAAAAAGGAGACTGTGGCATCTCTCTTCTTCCTTGACTTTGTTGACTTATTGAGCCTCTTGCTTGCACTAAGGTACTAATTCAAACATTCTTTTAATCACAAGGGTTGAGATTTCTTTGGCTTAATGCATACTTCCAGGAAGGGTTTCCATTCATATTTGCCCCAACTATCCTATGGTTGTAAACTGCAGCTACCATTAACATCTTAAATGTAGCCACCTTGGATCAGAAATCATACAGTTCCAAGAAATAGGAGATAGTAAGTTCTTGTAAGGGTGAGATGACAGTGTAATGATAATGTGATTGGACCAGTAATTCAGAGGCTCAGGCTAATGCCCAGAGAACAGGCATTCAATTTACATCCCTTTATGCAGATGGCACCGCATGTCATCTGCAGTCCAGAAGGCACGGTCAACTGTCCCCTCATGGGCCACAGTGAAGGCCCCACTGGCCCTCTTCTCCCAAGATAGGAGGAGTACACATGACAAAAGCCATTTCTCTTCCAGCTGAGCAGGATCAGCACCTGACCCCATCATCCCCTTATCTCCCAGACTTCAGGTAAGTCAGGAATTTTCAACAGGTGTGCTCAGGCGACCCTTTGCGGAGAGTTAGAGGAGCCAGGAACATATGCCCTCAATGGGTACAGAGGCCCTCTGAAAGGAGGTATTCCTCCTTCCTGCCCATCAGTAGCCCGTGCAGTTAAAGTGCGAAACTGTGGCAGAGATAGATTGAAGCCCATAAGTGGCAGTTAATTGTTTAAGTGTTTTATTTGGCTTTGGGACAGGCAGGCTGTCTTAACATTGTACACATTGGGAATGGGCAGGAAGGTTGCAGACTGACAACCGACATTAGTTAATGTGTCATCTTACTTTCAAATACTGTAAACTTCATTCCCATGACTCAAAACTCTGAAGGTATCAGAGGCCATCTTTGCACCCAGTTGTGTCTGTGTGATCAGTCTCCACGAGCAAACCTTTGCCCATGGATACCCTCAGGCTTGCAGTTTCCTCCATTAAATGGTTTTCATGTTACTCTAATATCCCACTGTACAGCCGCCTCCTCTGAATAGCTCAGGTTCTATCTACAGAGTGGGGTCTACACAATGCTCTCAGAATTGCATTGTCCTCAGAGATTTGTTACTAATTGCCCATTTAACACATTTAATTGGCTTCCCCCACTGCAGGGCAGGTTTTTGTCACTGCACAGAAGCCGCCTTTAGGAAACTGAGAAGAGGCAGGAATATGCCAGAGAACTGGCACCCTGCATTTTTCTAAATTCTGCTCTCTCCCCATCAACAAATCTGCCTCCAAAGGCCTGATAATGTTTCCCTTTCAGGTGCCTTGTAAGAATACAGAATTCCCTATTAAGATGAAAGCTTTCAGAAAATCCAAACGGTATGAGCTATAGGTTTTCTGCTGCTCTTCTCACATACTATGGACACTTAGAATCTAAAACATTACTTGGCACCTACTCATGTATTCATTTTGTTTTACACAGTTGTACTGTTTAAATTTCAACTACTAGTAAGTAAGTTAACCCACAATTTCCAGCATGGTTCGCACTGGAGCTCAAAATGCCACATAAAGAGCACAGGGAATTCATAAGTGACCCCAAGGATATACTATTCTTAAACCCATTCCAAAAAAGGCTGGCAGGATTGAGTGAAAGTGGCCTGGGAAACACCCACACCCCGAATTAGCAGATGCCAGAGGATCAGAGGAAATTCTGGAGAACTTCTTTAGAGAATGAGAAATTGGGTTGAACCTTGATATGGTAGGCTGCATACAGTCTTGTGAAGAAATTACATCAACTTGTGTTCTTGTAACATCACAAAAAACTTCTAGTTTCAAGGTTTCTGAGCTACAAGAGCATCAGTGATAGTTTCATCCAAGGGTAAACTATAGATATCTGTATTTTTAGACTAGTATCTTAATGTATTTATTTCAGATTGTCATTCAGCTGATGTATTTTTCAGAAATCACCAGTTAAGATTTTAATTAGTTCAACTATTGCTGATTAAATTATAACCTCAAATGGATGGATTCCCACCTTCTCCACCTTGGTAGTAATTTGGCAGACGAGGTTGTTGTTAGAGCCCATCCAGTTTCATCCCAATGAAATCAGTTCAAAACATTAAGTAAATTTTGCAAAGAGATGGCCATCTATTCTTTCAGATTATTGCAATGAAAGTGGAATTTACACCTTTTCTTTTATTTAGTTATGTTGAATTCCTTCAATTATCACGATTGCTTTTAATTCTAGTATAAATTACTGTTACAAATTGATCTTGTGAAGAAGAAATAGGAAACAATAAATAAAAAGGGCGTATGATTTTTTTATTTGCACACTACAATGTTGTTGCAATGTCATTATCATAAGGAGGAAAGAGGTACAAAGCCTGGTAGTGTGGGACATAGTATTAATCAGGCAATGAAGGAAGCATATAACATGAGCAACATAGTTATCATAGGTGACTTCAATCTGCATATGGACAGGGTAAAGCAATTGAGCACTAAAGTTGTGGAGGATAAGTTTATGGAACGGTTTGCTGGAGCAGAATGTTGAGGTGCTAAAGAGAGGACATATGATTTTAGATCTAGTGGTATGTAACAGAAAAGGACTAATTAAGATTCTTTCACAGCAAGACTGTTGAAGGTTGGTGACCACAATATGATAGAATTTTACATTATGTACACTTGCATTGAAAGTGAGGTAGGTCATTCTGAAGTAAGGGTGTTAAATTTCGATAAAGGAAATAATGAAGGTAGAAAAAACAAATGGGCTGAGGTGGGTTAGGGAAGTACATTACAAGTCTTGACTGCACATAGGCAATTGATAGTCATCAAAAAATTTGCTTGACTTAGTTCAACTATACATTCCTTCAAGGTTCAAAAGCCCAAACAACATCAGTCAACTGTGGTAAACAAAGGAAGTTTAGGGTTGCGTAAGATTAAAAGAAAAGACCAATAAAGCTGTCAGAAAATCAGTAAATATGAGGATTGGGAGCTTAATACAAATAGACAAAGGATGGCCAAGAAAGGACCATATAATTGCAATGTAGCAAAAAAACATAAAAATGAACTGTACAAGCTTCTATAGATATTTAAAAAGGATGCTTGGCTAAAATGAATGTGGGCCCCTGAAGGCAGAATCAGGAGATTTTAAAATGGCAATTGTAGAAATGGCAGAGAAGTTAAATTATTACTTTGTGTCTGTTTTTACTGTGGAAAATACAAGAAATTTCCCAGCATTAGAGATCCAAGTCACTAGGGAGAATAAGGAGTTGAAGGAAATTAGCGGAAGTAATTAGTAAGAAGATTGTTCTGGAGAAATTAATGGGCTGAAAATTGATAAATTCCCAGGACCCGATGGTCATGTGTTTAATGGAGGAAGTGGCTTCACCAAGAGTTGATGCAGTGATGATTATCTTCCAAAATTCTGTAGATTCTTGAATGATTCCAATGGATTGGAAGGTAACAAATGTCATGCCACTATTTAAGAACAGCGCGAGAAAGAAAACGAGGAACTACAGACCAATTAGGAGAACATCATGAAGAGGGAAAACACTAGAATCTATTAAAGAGGGTGGAATAAATAAACACTTGGTCAATTGTGCATAGTCAGCATGGATTTGTAAATGGCAAACCATGTTTGATGAACGTGTTGGAGATTTTGAATATGTTACAAATAAAGTTGATAGAGAGCCAATGGACATGATGTACTTAGATTTTCAGAAGGCTTTTGATAAAGCTCCTTATGGTGCTGAATAGAAAGAGTAAAGCACATGGGATGGGGGTAATATACTGGCTTGGATTAATGATTGGCTAACTGTCAGAAAATGGAGATTAGGAATAAATTGATCATTCTTGCATTGGCAGGCTGTGATTACTACAGTATCAGAACTTGGGCCCAGATGTTCACAACATATATTAATGATTTGAAGGTAGGGATTAAAATGTAATGTTAGACCGGTTAGCCTGACATCAATAGTGGGGAAAATGCAAGGTTCCATGATAAAAGATTTAATAGCAGAGCACTTGGAAAACAGTGAAAGGATCGAACAGAGTAAGTATGGATTTATGAAAGGGAAATCACGCTTGATAAATCAACTAGAAATTTTCGATGTTGTACCTGGTAGAAATGATAAGGGGCAGCCAGTGGATGTTGGACTTGGACTTTTAGAAGGCTTTGAAGAAAGTGTCACATGAGAGATTAGCATGTAAAATGAAAGCGCATCGGATTGGGGGTAGTCTACTGACACGGATAGAGAATTGGTTGACAGGCAGGAAATGAAGAGCAGGAATAAACAGATTTTTTGTTTAGTGACAGACAGTGACTAGTGGGGTACTGCAAGGATCAGTTCTTGGACCCCATCTATTCACAATGTATCTCAATAATTTAGATGATGGAACAACATGTAATATCTCCAAGTTTGTAGACAACACAAAACTGGGTGGAAGGCTAAGCTGTGAGGAGGATACAGACATGCTTCAGTGTGATTTGTACAAGATGAGTGGGTGGACAAATGGATGGCAGATAACATGGATAAATGTGAGGTTATCCATTTTGGTAGCAAAAACAGGTAAGTAGATTATTATCTGAATGCTAATAGATTTGGAAAGACCTGGGTGTCCTTGTACACCAGTCACTGAAAATAAACATGTTGGTGCAGTAGGCACGAAGAAAGCAAATGGTATGTTGGCCTTTGCTGTGAGAGGATTCGAGTACAAGAGCAGGGATTTCTTGCTACATTTGTACAGGATCTTGGTGAGACCACACCTGGAGTATTATGTGCAGTTTCAGTCTGTTATCCAAGGAAGGATGTTCTGGCTATGGAGACAGTGAAACAATGGTTTGCCAGATGAACCCTGGGATAGCAAGACTGATTTAAGAGGAGTGACTGGGTTGGTTAGGACTGTATTTACTGGAATTTAGAAGAATGGCAGGGAGAATCTCAAAACAAAATTTAATAGGTTCAGACAAAGTAAATGCAGGATGTTCCCAATTACTGGAAAGTCCAAAACCAGTGGTTACACTTTAAGGATATGGGGTATGCCATTAGGACTGAGAAGAAATTTCATCACCCAGACAGTGTGGTGAACTTGTGGAATTCTGTCAGGGAAAGTGGTTGAGGTCAAAAATTGACAGTTTCAAGGAGTTAGATATAATTCTGAGAGCAAAAGAGATCAAAGGATACAAGGAAAATTGAGAACAGGGTACAAAGGATATCGGAAAAAGCAGGATCAGTTGGATAATCAGCCATGATCATATTGAATGGCAGAGGAGGCGCAAAGGACCTATTGCACTAGTCCTGTTCCTATTTCCAATGTTTCCATGTAATATTTCCAAAGTTGTTTGTTACAAAGCTAAGTGGGAATGCATATCATGAAGAAGATGTAAAGCAGCTTCAGGTGGATTTATCCCATTTTAGTGGAAGAAACATATGCACAGAATATTTCTTAAATGGTATAAGTTTGGAAATTGTAGAAATACAAAGCATCTTAGTGCCCTTGTTGATAACTCACTGAAGGTTAATATGCGAATGAAGCAAACTATTGGGAAAGCAAATGGAATGTTAGCTTTTATTGCAAGAGTATTTGAGTACTGGAGTAGTGCAGTCTTGCCTTAATTGTATAAGAACTTGGTTAGACTGCAGCTGTACTACTGTATGCTGTTTTGGTCTTTTTACCTCAAAGATACTGTTTCCATAAAGTTAATGCAAAGAAGGTTCACCAGGCTTGCTCCTGGGATTACCTCCTTTGAAGATAGATGGGTAAACTGGGCCTGTATTGTCAAGAGAATCAAAGAATGAGAGGTGATCTCATTGAATCCTACAAAAGAGATAAAGGGACAGATAAGGTAAATATAGGTAAGATGATTGCCCAATTGAGAAACCATTGAGCAATTTAAAAATAAGAGGATGCTGTTTTGGTCCCAGGTGAGGAGAAATTATTTTTCTGAGATTGTTAACCTTTGGAATTCTCCACCAAAGAGGGCTATGGAGGCTCGTTCTTCGAATACATTCAAGATAGAGACTGATGAATTTCTGATTACCAGTGGTGTACGGGGTTATGAGCATGGAGTGAATAAGAGGCACTGAAGTGCTCAATCAGCTGTGGTCTTATTAAATGGCAGGTTAGGCTTGAAAGGCTGAATAGCCTACTCCTGTTTGTGTTCCTGCTGTAGTACTGTGCTGAAAGTCAAATATAGCACTTTTGAAGTTGACTTGTGGTGGGGATTGCTGCTCAGTTCACAAATACATGTAATCTTCCAGCTAGCTTCTTCATTATTGTTGTCGTTCAACTTGTCAAGCCACCAGGAGTTTCAGGTGCAGGTTACAATCATGTAATCATGTGCACACAAGGAGAGTCAGTCTTGAACATTCTCAGACTGAACTCTGCAAAGACCACGAGTTTTCAACTTATGTACCCCATAGGTCACATACTGAATTCTTAATGAGAACAGTCACTTACTTACATTTATTTACGACAAGCACATTTAACAGAATCCTGTAAATAACCCTTTCAGCTTCAACTCTTTCATGATACTATTGTAATAAATGGAAATGACTCTTTACACAACTTTCATCCTCTTAGGATGGGATTGTGTTGCACTTAAATGCCCGGATAAGCTCCAAATACAAATAAATACCTAAATTTTCAGTGGGTTTTTATTCCTGTCTTTTGTTTTCTGGAATATATAAGAAAAGTTTATGCAAAAATAATACGTGCTAAATATTGTTTGCAAAATTACTTAAAAGGCTAGTTGTGGTTCAAGCACAGGGGGCAATTTCAAAGTCTGCTGATGACACAAAATTTGAAGAATTGTAAACCGTGAGGAGGACAGTATAGAACTCTAGAGCTAACAAGTTGGTGGATTGTAGCAGATGAGTTCCAATGCAGAGAAGTGTGAGGTGATGCATTTTGGTAAAAAGAACAGTGAAAATATAAATTTGAGGGTACAATTCTAAGGTATGGGGAACTTGTGAAGAACCAGACGGTCCTGGTTGTAAAAGTGCATAGATCATTAAAAGTGGCAGGACGGGTAGGGAAAGCAGGAAGTAAAGCCTACAGTATCGTCAATTTTATTAATAGGAGCATGGATTATAGGATCAAGGAGATGATATTGAACTTGTTTAAGACACTTGTTAGACCTCGGCTGGAGTATTGTGTACAGCTCTTGGTGCCACATTATAAGAAGGATGTGAATGCATTGGAGAGTGATGAAGGGGTTTATAAGAATGGTTCAAATGGTGAGGAACTTCACTGATGGGGATATATTAAAGAAGTTGGGACTGTTCTTCTCCTCGGAGAGAAGGTTAAGAGGATATCTGATAAAGATTTTCAAAATCATAAGCAGATTGGATAGAATCGGTAGGGAGAAACTGTTCCTGCTCATAAAAGGAGCAAGAACAAGAGGGCAAACACAGAGAATGCTGAAAAGACTCAGCAGGTTTGGTGACATCTATGAAAAGAGAAATAGAGGTTAACATTTTGAATTTGGTATGACTCTTCAGACTCTCCACAGATGTTGCCAGAGTGTGGTGGAGGCAGTTTCAATTGAGGTATTCAAGAGTACATTGGATGATTATTTGGATAAAAGTAATGTGCAAGTGTACAGGGCAAAAGCAGGAGATTGACATGACCAAACAGGTGGATGAGGGTAAAGCGGTTGATGTGGTGTATATGGATTTCAGTAAAGCGTTTGATAAGGTTCCCCATGGTAGGCTATTGCAGAAAATACGGAGGCATGGGATTGAGGGTGATTTAGCGGTTTGGATCAGAAATTGGCTAGCTGTAAGAAGACAGAGGGTGGCGGTTGATGGGAAATGTTCATCCTGGAGTTCAGTTACTAGTGGTGTACCTCAAGGATCCGTTTTGGGGCCACTGCTGTTTGTCATTTTTATAAATGACCTGGATGAGGGCGTAGAAGGATGGGTTAGTAAATTTGCAGATGACACCAAAGTTGGTGGAGTTGTGGATAGTGCGGAAGGATGTTGCAGGTTACAGAGGGACATAGATAAGCTGCAGAGCTGGGCTGAGAGGTGGCAAATGGAGTTTAATGCGGAAAAGTGTGAGGTGATTCACTTTGGAAGGAGTAACAGGAATACAGAGTATTGGGCTAATGGTAAGATTCTTGGTAGTGTGGATGAGCAGAAAGATCTCGGTGTCCATGTGCATAGATCACTGAAAGTTGCCACCCAGGTTGATAGCGTTGTTAAGAAGGCGTACAGTATGTTAGGTTTTATTGGTAGAGGGATTGAGTTTCGGAGCCATGAGGTCATGTTGCAGCTGTACAAAACTCTGGTGCGGCCGCACTTGGACTATTGCGTACAGTTCTGGTCACCGCATTATAGGAAGGATGTGGAAGCATTGGAAAGGGTGCAGAGGAGATTTACCAGGATGTTGCCTGGTATGGAGGAAAGGTCTTATGAGGAAAGGCTGAGGGTCTTGAGGCTGTTTTCGTTAGAGAGAAGAAGGTTAAGAGGTGACTTGATAGAGACATACAAGATGATCAGAGGATTAGATAGGGTGGACAGTGGGAGCCTTTTTCCTCGGATGGTGATGGCTAGCACGAAGGGACATAGCTTTAAATTGATGTGTGATAGATATAGGACAGATGTCAGAGGTAGGTTCTCTACTCAGAGTAGTAAGGGCGTAGAATGCCCTGCTTGCAAAAATAGTAGACTCGCCCACTTTAAGGGCATTTAAATGGTCATTAGATAAACAGATGGATGATAATGGAATAGTTTAGGTTAGATGGGCTTCAGATTGGTTTCACAGGTCGGCGCAACATCGAGGGCCGAAGGGCCTGTACTGCGCTGTGATGTTCTATGTTCTATGTAATGACGCTCATTTAACAAGCTGGTGCAGGCATTATGGGCCAAATGGCCTCATTCTGTGCTGTAAA
Organism: Rhincodon typus; assembly: GCF_021869965.1. Lineage (NCBI taxonomy): Eukaryota > Metazoa > Chordata > Chondrichthyes > Orectolobiformes > Rhincodontidae > Rhincodon > Rhincodon typus. Next base: position 83,528,085 of record NC_063334.1, read on the forward strand.
CTTTGGTGATTCTGTGAATTTTTTACAAGATTTCAGCAGACCAGGAAGATCTTAAGAAGTAGAAAAATGAAAAGCAATGCTTGGAAGACCAACTGTCACTGTAAATCTAAATATAACAAGACTTCTAACTATTAACTACACAGTCCTATATGCATTGCCAAGTCAATATTATTTTAAAAAGAAGTTTGTTTTAAAGCAACACAAACATTAGTTTATGGTTGAAGTTATAAAAGGTGAACAAAAATATTTGTACCTGCCATTATGCCACAAGCAAAATTATAGGACCTAGTCAAACCACGTGATAAATACTGCAAGGAGATAGTTGATGAGCTATGGTAGCCAAATCATAGGGATCATCTCTAGTCTCAACCAATGTGTTGCCCATAAATATATCCAGGAGCTGATTGATGTCTTGGTCACATGGCTAGCATTTAATCTCCTTTCCCACTGACAGAAGCCTGACACATCCATCCAATTTTACTGCATCATTGCTTTTCTCATTGTACAGAGATTAATTGATAGCATCCCTGTGGCCATCCAGACAGCAGGTTGATCCTCACTTTGACTCACTCAGCAGTGCCTCTTTCACCAGCAATATCCTCCAGGATGTGAGTAGTTTAGCCGTGTTTGTCAATGATAGTGAGAGTGAAACAGGATTGTGGGGGGTATGTCTTGCATTGTGGCCCTGTTCGTGCTGTCAGGTTACTCTCTAGCCCCAACATGAGAGAACAGGACAATTGTAGAAGGAGCATGTACGGTACACAGCCTATTATCCATCTCTATTTTTGAACAATTGACTATGCATCGTATAACTAATTTGTGCTGTATCAAGTAGGTAATGCATGAAAAGATACAAGAGAAGATTGTACATCTTTGCATCCATATAAAAATCCCCTTCAGAAATTGCTGTATGCTAAACAAAGCATGCAATTGGTATGCTTCATTCAGAGCTGCCTGTTCTTATTATGACCAAACCAACAGTCCAAGGCCACCGACATGAAAGTAGTTATTTTCTTCTTTATCAAGGTTCATAAAAATTATTGTGCATGAGAACCTATTACATCATCTGATTCACAACATACCCACAATCTGCTGTTACTTTGAATCACAAATCATAAGCTATGAAACCAAAAGAGAGTGATTTCCATTATCCTCAGCACAAACTCAGAGCAATAGTCACTATTTTTGGAACTTTTGTGTTACTACTGGTTATTGAAATAGATACATCCTCAGTATTCATGAGTATAGGTCTATGAAAAGTGTCTATTTTTCTTTCAGAACATTAATGTATCTGGGGATCATGTCTGATCCTAATCCAGAATGCTGAAAACCTGAAAATAAATAAAAATGCTGGAAATACTCAGTTTGAGTGAACTTGCGGAGAGAAGCAGAGTAGAAGTGTCAGGTCGATTGCACTGGCCTCGATACTGTCACAATCCCATTCAAAACTGCCATCATCACTAAAGTCTTCAAAAAGCTTACTAATTGAAAGAACAAAAAAAAGTTCTTTTCAATGTTAGTTATACTTCTTAAACAGGTGAACTATTTCTTGACCATGTAATGGTAATTTTCATACAAGTTCTTAAAATCTTGCTACATTATATGAATTTTACCCTGAACTCAAGGAATTGTCTTATTCATGTAGAAATCATAGTTCTACACAATAATTTATAAAGCAATATATGACTATTTTTTGGGAACAAGCTGAAACTTCCATGTTAAGTTCAATTCTAAACATATAACCTATTTTTAATCTTGAAAGATGAATAAAAATTATGAGTTGGCATCATTGAGCAGAAATTTTAGTTTCTTAAATAAAATTACATAGCTACAATCATATTTGGGCATTGGCCACTAGCTGATCGTGGGACGTTATTGGTTCAATCTATGTGGTGTTTATCTGGCCTATTGGCAACCAGTATTACAAAGAAACTCCAAACTTCACTCTATAAAATTGATTGAATAATTAATGTATGTTTGAAGTCAGTCAAGACATAGAATGCATCATTAACTATAGCTATTCCTTGGAAATTTTGGTATAAAACATTGGATACCCTCATCCATGCCTTCAGTACTTCTAGACACGACAATTCTAAAACTCTCCTGGCCACATTCTACCCTCTGCCAACTTGAGGAAGTTCCCTGTATCCTAACAAGGTTCAAAGGTTATCAGAGGTTATCAATGATATGTGATATCTTGACTTTTGAATTCCATTGTTTTATTTGCTACCAAGAACTTAAAGTCTGAAATCACTTTAAAAAGAAAGCAAGGTCACTCCTATAAAATAGCCATATGTATTACCTGGCCAAGGTGGATGTACCTGTGGATGCGTGTGGCTATGAGGACCCTGTGATTTCACCATGACATCATGTCTTTATTATTTTTCTCAGAGTTAACAAAGTAAAACAGATAGTAGGAACTGCAGATGCTGGAGAATCTGAGATAACAAGGTGTAGAGCTGGATGAACACAGCAGGCCAAGCAGCATCAGAGGAGCAGGAAGGCTGACGTTTCGGGCCTAGACCCTTCTTCAGAAGGTTAAAAGATCTTTCTTTCACAAGGAAACCTTGTAATTGGCTCATTATAATTTATATTGAAAACAGTTAACTGCATTTTAATTAGTGAAAGGTACACTCATGTTCTTAAAAGAACTCATACCTTTGTTTGAATAAACAGGGAGGTTCAAAAGAACTGAGCTGAAACTCCCCTCCACACCAGGTCATAACTGGGTTAGGCAGACCTGTGAAATTGAGGCCAAAATCAGATCAGCCATGATCTTACTAAATGGTAGAGCAGGCTGAGTAGACTACAGCTTCTCCTAACTCATATGGTCATATGTAATATGCAACAAGTACCTTTCACCATTGGTCAGCAAGCAATGGGTCAATTTTGATTCCTGATTAAGCATCACCTTGATTATAAATTTCTTATCTTTGTTTTTCAAGTTCCTGCATGGTGCGACTCTCTGTATCTCTATAAACTTCTTCAATTCTGTAATTTTCTGAGATATTTCCTTCTTGTCCGTTTCTGGCCTCTGTAACTTTCTGAATTTTATTGGTATAACATTGGACACTCCAAAGGACAGAAATTCTTAAATCCTCTTCATAGATATTTCTGCCTTTCTTCTTTCCCCTTCTTTAAGGTGTACCTCAAACTCTCTGGTCAAACTTTCAGTCATCTGACTATTATGTCCTTGTGTGTCTGTCAGATTTTGCTTGTCAACAGTGAGATGTTTTACTACATTAAAGGCTTACTATAAATACAAAGTGGTGTTACATATTCATCTTTTTCTGCCTTTTTCTAAAACTGCAAAACTAAAATCATTGCAAACTAAAGGAGAAAAGTTTAAAGGATAAAATTGTGCTGTCATACTTAACATTAATAACATCTTGATTCCACAAATTAGAATGCACATATGTTCACTTAAAAGGCAATGGTATTATTTTAGGTCACATTAAAATCTTAAAATCATCTGGTCTTGTCAAGATAATTATCTGTAAAATTGAAATTAATTATCCTTTATTGTCAAGGATATTGTGCTTTTGGTTCTGTTTGAGAGATAAATACAGTGTCTTTTGAGTAACCAATCATACCTGTTCTGATGTGGTTAATGTTAGTGTCACTCCATAAAAAGTAATTGTAAAAATAGAATTAGAAGCCAAACTGTAAAAAGTATTTGGAGATAGTAGGAACTGCAGATGCTGGAGAATCTGAGATAACAAGGTGTACAGCTGGATGAACACAGCAGGCCAAGCAGCATCAGAGGAGCAGGAAGGCCGACGCCTCGGGCCTAGACCCTTCTTCAGA
>NC_063334.1:83541891-83573332 GCF_021869965.1 Rhincodon typus
TCACATAGTCTGCCATTACACACTACCTGTTGTTAGTCACTAACAGTGCCCATTAACAGCTATTCACCCTCCTAGCCAGATCATTATCAACTCCTTTATCTATCCAACTGCTCTTCTCTCTCTCTGGGCTCTATCCTTTATCCTATCGTATACTCATTACCCCATCCCCCTCCCTATTTTCTGTGTATAAACCAACATTTTCCCAGCTACCATGAGTTCTGAGGAAGGGTCACCGTCCCAGAACCTTAACTCTGGTTTTTTATTCAAAGATACTGCCAAACCTGCTGAGCTTTTCCAGCAATTTCACTTTTTGTTCCTGATTCACAGCATCTGCAGTTCTTTCACTTTTTACCCTTGATTCCTCTACTGATAAGAACCTGTCTCAGCTTTAAATATACACAAGGACTGGGTTCCCATAGCTCTCTGTGGCAAGGGATTCCATGACTCGCAAATCCCTGAAAGAAGAAATTCGTCGTAACTACCAGTCGTAAACTGGCACACTTTTATTCTGAAACTATGCCCCCTGGTCCTGGACTCTCCCATGAGAGGAAACATCCTCACAGCGTTTACACTATCAAGCCCCTTAATCTTATCTGTTTCAATGAGATCATCTCTCATTCTTCTAAACTCCACTGAGTAGTACCCTACCCTAGTTTAGCTTTTGCTCGTAAGACAATCCTGCATACTCGGGATCATCCCAGTGAACATTCTCTGAACTGCCTCCAGTGACATAATATCCTTAAATAAGGGGATCAAAATTCGTCACAGTACTCCAGATGTGATCTCAATAGTAATTTGTACAGCTGCAGTAAGACTTCCCAATTCTTCTACTCCAACCCTCTTAAAATAAGGGCCAACATTCCATTAGACTTCCTGAATACCTGCTGCATCTGTGTGCTAGCTTTTTGTGTGTATAAGTACAAGTATCCAGAAGTCCCTTTGTGTTGCAGCTTTCTGCAGCTTTTCTCCATTTAAATGATACTTTGTTCTTTGGTTCTCCCTTCCAAAATGAACATTTCCACATTTTCTCCATTTGCCAACTGTATGTAAAAGATCCACCTTACTTTTTATCTCGTCATATTTGACTAAACTAAATCATGTTTGCACCCTTTGTTTATATACAAACCTTTCATAATTACAGTAAATTCATGTTCACAAACATGCTGTTTCCATTTTGTATTCCACTTAATGGGAGGAAATTCGAATTGCTCCAGAGTAATTCATGAAGATTTGTCATTAGTCTCCATGGATTATTTGCTAACCTGTAGCATGATACTATTATAACTGTTTTGTTTTTATTCTCCTTAAATTCTATCCCAAAGAGACTCAGTACGTCTTCAATCATTCAGCTTTCATATAATTAACCCATCTCTATCAAATATTGTAAAAATCATTTGGTTTTAATTTTGTGTACTCTTGGTGTAGACTGAGTGGGAAAAGAATTGTTTCAAAAAGATCAGGGAAATTTGAAGGATTGCTGCACTTTTGTATTCTGACAATAATTGTAAGTGCTATTTACACAGCTTCTTGAAGCAGTAGTGGAAGTCTGGTTACAGATAAGCTGAAGCCAGGGAGCTGTGTATAACTGAAGATTTAGTCAGCAACAAGTAGCTGATTGGTCCGTTGGCTAGTGACCAGTTATTGATGACAAAGGACACTGGTCTGCCAAAAATTACATGACTGGTTCCCAAATGTTTAAAAAGCTTAGGGGTGCGAATGTTAGAGAGAAGTAATCAGACCTCGACAAGGGCAGGAGCTGTCTCTTTCTCTGCAGTAAAATTTCAGTGAACTGAAGAAAGTCAATTTATTTTTCTGTCGGCAGTTGCTGTAAACTGTGGCTCTTAACTAGTAAGCCAGAGACTTTATGTGTGAACCAGCTACCCTGTAACTTCTGAAAACAAGTGAAAGTATCTGGAAGAGGAGAATCAAGAAGCAGCACATCCTGACTAGCCAATCGGCCGTCTCCACGAACCCTGTGAACAGGGACATTTGAACTACCTTCTCAATCTTTCCCTTTGCCCATCACATCTGTTTTCTTTCCTATCTGTATTCATCTGAATGTGTGTCTTGGAGGAAGTTTATAAAGGGGTTGCAGCTTCAACAAGTAGAGTTATATGTTGATGGTTCGTAATTGCTTATCCATAGTGAGAATCTGTTTATTTTTATGAATATTCATTCTTGTTATGGATAAAAATCTTGTCACTCTAGATCTAAAAGACAAGTAAATTGGGAAATTCCACGCACATTTAAAAATCCTTAACTTTTGTGATGAAACAAGGAATGACAGGGATTGACTTCCAGCAAGTTAACTCCCTAATCATAAAAGTACAATCCAATACTTAATATACACTCTCACTTTCTTAGTTATTTTTACCTGACAGTCTTTTCTGCCTTTTGCTGCGATTGTTATACTAGCTTCAAATCACTGAATGGATTGATTAACTTTCCCATGAAGACACTGGTATCACACTTTGTTTCAAGTTAATCCCATCTCTCTGTCCCTGTAATTCCCGATTCCCATCATGATTAAAAAGCTGTCTATCTCAGCCTTGTATATACATAATGGTACAGTCTCGGGATCCTTCTGTGTTAAAGGATTCCACAGATTCACTACTCTCCAAGAGAAGAAATTCCTGCTCACCTCTGTCTTATATGGATGACCCCTTACTCTGATATTACACCCGCATGCCATAAACTGTCCCACAAAAGCAAACAACCACTCAGCACCTGCTGTGTAAAACCCTCTAAAAATCTGAGATAATAAGGTGTAGAGCTGGATAAACACAGCAGGCCAGGCAGCATCAGAGGAGCAGGAAAGCTGACGTCCAGACCCTTCTTCAGAAATGGGGGAGGGGAAGGGGGCTCTGAAATAAATAGAGAGATGGGGAGGCGATGATAGAAGGTGGATAGAGAAGCAGATAGGTGGAGAAAAGACGGACAGGTCAAGGAGGCGGGAATGATGCCGGTACAGGTGAGTGTAGGTAGGGAGTTGGGATGGGGGTTGGTCAGTGAGGAGGGAGGGGCGGGTAGGTGGGAGAAAAGACGGACAGGTCAAGGAGGCGGGGACGAGATGGGCTGGTCTTGGAATGAGGTCGGAGGTGGGGAGATTTTGAAGCTTGTAAAGTCCACATTGAGACCATTGGGCTGCAGGGTTTCAGCTTTCCTGCTCCTCTGATGCTGCCTGGCCTGCTGTGTTCATCTAGCTCTACACCTTGTTATTATCTCAGACTCCAGCATCGGCAGTTCCTACTATCTCCTCAAAATCTGTATGTTTCAATCAGATTGTTTGTCATTCTTCTAAACTTCAACAGATACTGGCTAAACCTACTCAACCTCTTCCCATAAGAAAGAGTCCCCATGCCCAAGATCAACTTTGTGAACCTTCTCTGGATTGCCTCCAATGACAGTATATCTTGCCTCAAATAAATAGACCAAAGTCTTACTGTAACTCCCACATTTGGAGGGCTGCATGCAATTTTGGTCATCCTGCCATGGAAGGTTGCTATTAAACTGGAAAGGGTGCACAAAAGATTTGCAAGTATGTTACCAAGACTGGAAGGTTTGAGTCGTAAGTAAAGGGTGTTAGGATGGGACTCTTCCCTGGAGCATAGGAGGCTGAGGGGTGACCTTATAGAGGTTTATAAAATCATGAGGGTCATTAGGTGAATAGCCCAGGTCTTTTCCCTAGGTTAGGGGAGTCTAAAGCTAGAGGGCATCGGTTTAAAGGTAAGAGAGGAAAGATTTAAAAGCGACCTGAGGGGCAACTTTTTTCAAACAGTGGTGCAAATATGGAATGAGCTGCCAGAGGAAGTAGTAGAGGCAGATACAATTACAGCATTTAAAATATATTTGGACAGGTACATGAATAGAAAAGATCGGCATGGATGTGTTGGCCCTAAGAGCCTATGTCTGTGCTGTACGACTCTATAACTGTACAAGGTGCTGGTGAGACCTTATCTAGAGTGCTGTAAGCAGGCTTGGTCCCCTCATTTAAGGAAATACATCATTTTGTTGGAGGCAGTTAAGAGAAGATTCACTTGGATGATTTGCAGTGCGGAGGGATTGACTTATGAGTAAAGGCTAAACAGTTTGTGACTCTGTTTTGTGGAGTTTAGAACAGTGAGAGGTGATCTCATTGAAACATAAGATTTTTAAGGGGCTTGACAGGATAAATACTGAGAGGATATTTCCCTTCATGGGAGGGTCAGGACCAGAAGGCATTGTCTCAGAATTAAGGGGCAGCAATATGAGGCTAAGATGAAGAGGAATTTCTTCTTTCAGAGGGATGTCTGTCATTGGAACTCCTTGCCACAGAGAGTTGAGAGACCACAGTCCTTGTGTCTTTAAGGCTGAGATAAATAGATTCTTGATCAGTAGGGAAATCATTACTGTTCAGGCATAGGCAAGACAGTAGACAGGAGGCATGTCGGATCAACCATGATCCTACTGAATATGCAACAGGCTTGAGGAGCCAAATGACCCACTCCTGTTCCTATTTCTAATGTTCTTATGATCAAAACTGTTCACAGTATTCAGCACGTGGTTATCTAGTACTGTGTACATTTTTACCAAGTCATTCCTATTTCTATGCTCCATTCCTTTGAAATAAAGGCTGACATTCCATTTGCTTCCCGTATTTCCTGCTAAATGTGTATGCTAGCATTTTCTGATTTATTTACAAGGAACCCAGATCCCTGTTTGCTGCAGCTTTATGCAATCTTTCTCCATTTAAATAACATTCAGCTACTCTATTTCTGTCAAGTTTATGTACACTTACTTAACCTATCTCTATCCCTCTGCAGATTATTTGTATCATCTTCACCTTCACCACTTATTTTTGTGTCTACAAAGTTGGTGATGGAATGTTCACTTCTCTCATCCAAGTCATTAATATATATTGTAATTCATTATGCCAAACACGCACTCCAGAGTTACAGGGTGCAATCTTGAAAATGCATCACAAGATAGTTAAGAAGGCATATAGCATGCTTGCCTTCAATGCTGAAACCATTGAGTGCAGGAGTTGGGACATAATGTTGAGGTTATACAGGATGTTGGTGAGGCCACTTTTGGAGTACTGTGTAAAGTTCTGGTTGCCCTGCTACAGGAATTATATCATTATATTGGAGAGGATTCAGAAGAGATTTACCGAGATGTTGCTGGGGCTGGAGGGTTTGAGTTATAAAGGATAGGCTGGGATTTTTTTCACTGAAGTATAGGAGGTTGAGATCTATAAAATTGAGGGGCATAGATAAGGAGAATAGCAAAGGTCTTTTCCCCATGGTGGGGGCGTTCAAAACTAGGGGGCATATTTTTAAGGTGAGAAAAGAAAGATTTAAAAAGGACACAATGGGCAATTTTTCACACAGAAGACGGTTCGTATTTGGAATGAGCTGCCAGAGGAAATGGGAGAGTGCAACATTTTACAGACATTTGGACAGGTGTATGAATAGGAAAGGTTTAGAGGGACATGGGCCAAACACAGGCAAGTGGGACCAGTTTAGTTTGGGAAACTTGGTCGGCATAGACGAGTTGGACCAAAGGGTCTGTTTCCGTGCTGTGTGACTCTAACTCTATGACTCTAAATTAATGCCAATACCATGAGCTCTTTCAGAAAACTGGTTCCCCTTTATATTTACTGCTCGTTATCATCGCAAAGGTTTCTAATAATTTTGTCGTGCATGATTTCCCCTGTCTGAAATCATCTTGACTCTGCTTGATTATATTACTATTACTAAATTCTCTGTTGTATAACGGACTACCATTTTCCCAATGACAGAGGTTAAACTAATTGATCTGTTATTTTGGCTCCCTCCCTTTCTGAATATATTAACAGTTTTCCAATCCTCTTGGATTTTGCAAAAGCCGAGGATTTTTGAACGATTACTACCAAGCATGCAAGCATCTTTGTAGGTACACCTGTGATAAGCTCCATCAGGTCCAAGAGACTAATTGGCTTTTAGCCTCATTCATTTCCCTAATACTATTTCTTTAGTGATAGTTATTGTATTTATTTCCGTGCTGCCCCACTGCCTCAACATCCCCTCCCACTTTTGTATCTTGATTATTTAGTGCTTTCGGAATGCTATTAAATGTCTTCTACTGTGCAGACTGATGTAAAGTATTTATTCAACTCTCCTGCCATTTCTTGGTTCCCCATCATTATTTTCCCACCCTCACTCTCCAAGGTGCTCATGTTCACTTTGGCCTCGGTCTTCCTGTTTATGTATTTAAAGAGTCTTATTTTATCCATCATTTTATTACTTACTAGCTTATCCTCTAAGTTTATTTTCTCCCTCTTTATATTTTTTGAAACCTGTTGCTGGTTTCTAAAACTTTTTTGAATCCTCTGGTTTACCATTAATCTTTGCCACATTGTCTTTTTTTCTCTCAAGTTGATAACATCCTCAACTTCCTAGGTTAAACATGGTTGATTTATTCCCTTCCTGGAATCTTTCTCCTCACAGGGATATATCTTTGCTATGAGCCATGAACTATTTTCTTAAACGTTGGTCATTGTTCATCAACTGTCTTTCCTGCTAAATTCCTTTTCCAGTCCACTCCAGCCAACTCTGCCCTCATTAAAATAAAAGCAAAATATTGTGGATGCTGGTCATCTTGAAATAAAACAAAAATCTCTGAAAAAACTCAGAAGGCTGGCAGCATATGTGAAGACAGAATCAAGGTTAATGTTTGTCCCTTAATTGAAATGTTAACTCTGTTTCTGTCAGACCTGCTGAGTTTCTCCAGCACTTTGGTTTCATTTCTGCCCCCTTTCTTTTGCGGTTACCCTTGTTTAATTATAGCATAGTTGTTTCTCAGCCGTGTTTTTCATTCTCCAACTGAATGTTAAATTCTACTATATCACGATCACCATTTCACAGGGAAACTTTTACTCTGAAATCATTTATTAAACCTGCCTCATTATACATTTCCAAATTCAAAATATCATGATTACTCTTTGGATTCATAACATATTGGGCTGAATCTTATGATACTTTGATATAGTAGCATTTTGGTCAAGTTTTCTCTCCCTGTGTCCTTGCAAATTTCCTTGCGCTATAGTCATAAAATTGCTTCATTAACTACCTAACACGCCCCTAAGACACCCCTAAGACCAGAAGCTAGGCAGATTCTCCCACTCACCAGCAAAAGCAACTCACTACTGACCACATATCCAACAGACTGGTTTCCTCAGTGACAGAGCAATCTTTAAAATGTCATTGTGCACTCGGACAAGCACTGGCATTGCAAAGCTGCCATGCATGGCTGCATATACTCCCAAAGAACGTAGCAGATAATGGGAAATTGGTACCGATAGGGATCTAGCCATCCAGGTGAATGGGGTGATGCAGAGAAGAACCATCCCCTCTTCCCTCAGGACTGCCAATGGAGGACATGACACCAGACTGTGCCAACCTGGACCAAGATAGCAATACCTGGTACAGTGTGATCTCAACTGTCTGACAGAATATCCAATATTGCAGGTAAGTGGTGAATGCCCTTCTGCGCTCTGCCACGGTATGTGGCGCTACCTTCCCTTTATTACCTCACACTCATTCTATCTCTGCGACAGCACCCATATCCCACAAGGCTCATGCTGCACCCCTCTCAATTTCGCATGCAACATTTCCCTCACTTTCACTTTCTCTCCCCATCTATTGCAAATTCCCCACCCTATTAACCATGCATGTCCTCTGCATTTCCTGCTCACTTACTAGAGTCACTCATATCTTTTTCTCCCCTCCCACTGCAGGTTCCTCTCCAGCCCCGAGGAGATGTCATTAACTCTGGCACTGGGGAGCTAACAACAGCTTTTGGGACTCACATTCATGGCTGCAGAGAACAGTATCCTGCTAATTATGCTGTCCCCTGCCTCTTTCTCACTTAATAGAACATAGAACAGTACAGCACAGTACAGGCCCTTCGGCCCATGATGTTGTGTCGACCTATTATCCTACTAAAATCAACCTACCGTGCATATCCTACATTTTACTATCCTCCATGTGCCTATCCAAGAGTTGCTTAAAAGTCTCTAAAGTATCTGACACCGCCCGCACCGCTTCAATGCCTCCTTGTACCACGGTGCCATAGTCAGTTCACTCATTCTCCCTGCAGTCCCCATTTGCCTCCACAAAACTTGCAAAACCCTGTAACTACTATACACAGCTGTAGAGGCCAAGGCTCCTCGAATGCTATCACTAGATCCCTATACCTGCCTCCCTACTGTCACAACCACCTGTTCATAATCACAGGCTAAATAAGAATGACGTAATTTGAGGGGATGTGACCACTCCATTAGCCTTTCTTGATGGGGTGCCATGTTTGTAGCCCAGACTCTAGCTCCTCAACCTGGATCTGAAGTTACTCAAACTGCAAACACTTATTACAGGTGTGTTTGCACCAGGCCACCTTGGTCTTCAGCAGCTCCCACATGCTGCATCAGCTACCTGTCCTGCCATCACTGTCACGTTTTATTTACTTATTTATTTAATTAATTACTTTCATATTTTTGGTCTTCATGCTTTACTGTAAAGATTCTTTTGTTATACCTGCATTAATATTATTCTCAACACATTTTAAAGAAAAAGTGAGTAAAGAGGCTGTAGACCGAAAGCACAAAGAAAAGATCTCATTTTTACTCTAACTATTAGATTAACCAATCAGCTGCATTCCCTGTACTCGTGTTACTGTGGTTCATTTGACTCATTGCTGGGAAGAAGGGCTTATTGTGTGAGGAAAGGTTGGGCCTATTACAATTAGAGTTTAAAAGAATGAGGAAACTCGAACTTGGAGACATAGTTTAAACATAAGAGAAATCTTTAACACAGATGAGAATTTTTTTTTTCTTTCAAAGAAGGAATCTCTGTCATCTCTGGAATTTCCTTCCCTGAAAGGAGTATAGTCTGGATCATTGAATTTATTCAAAGTCTTGTTAGACAAAGTTTTGATTGACAAAGCAGTCAGTGGTTGGATGGGGAGTGCAGACAGGAAAGTGGAAATGAGTTCACAATCACAATCAGATCAACAATCGTCTTATGTGGCACAGCAGGTTCAAAGTCCTATCTATCTATCCTAAGATACCCTGCCCAGTGCATGGCGTAAGGAGTAATTTTGAGGCTATCAGCCTTGGATTCTTGCTGTTCAGCGTTGAACTTCATTCCTTACACTGTCTCCAGAAAATCACCCTGTTGCTTTTCTTCTCTTTCCAAAAGTTTCCTCCCATTACAATATCTTCCAGACATCGCAAAATAAAAACTGCAGCCTTTTCACATCAGTGATTCCAGCACTTTCAGGTAATCAAACAAGCTTGAGAACACTGTGCTACAATAACAGCTACTTGAATTTATATAGCATCTTGAGCATACTGAAACACCCTAAGATGATTAAGCACATAAATCCTCAGAATGCAGTAGCACAAGCGTTTGAAATGTGTGCCAGCTAGGCTCTCTACTGCTATAAATCTCAAATAATATGTGCAAATTAAATGACTTGATCATTTTTAAAAACTCTAATCTAAGTTCAACTTGAACCTATTGATTCACTCTGTTTCCTGCAATGTTTTCAGATAACTGAAATATCTGAGGCCAGGTTTAGTTCTTCGTTGCACTCCTTTGTATTTTTTTTCTAAACTTGCCATCTTACAGCTGGCGCAGGCCAAGCTCTGCCTTCCAGGAAAACTCTTGAAGTGCCAGGTCTCTATGCCTCCCTCCTGGCCTAGTGCATTTTTTGGAGCAAAGGCCAGGAGCATCTACTTTCTAAATTTTTCCATAGCATTTCATTCAATGATGTTTGGAATTCCAAACTATAAAAGATCATCAGCAATGCTAGCAGTAATTCTCTTGGTCTCTACATCATTAGGTTAGTAAGGCAAGAATTACATTTCCTGAGGCCAGGCTGGCATCCCCTGAAAACTGCTAGTCTCTGTTAGTGAACATAAGTAACATAACACATTCTGTTTTTGAGTAGTTTAACCATATTCTATTGACTGACAAATCCATAATTCTTAGGGTACAATTCCTTTCCTCCTTTAATAATGACCACATCTCTTGGGCTAAAAACTGCAAACAATGAAGTTAAATTAACTAGAAGCCAGGGGAAATGCAAAAGACTTGCTGGATTAAATAAACATCTTGAAACTTTAATAATTCTTGTAACTTGGAAAACACAGCTTTAAAGAAAAGTGAATGCATGAAATCAGAAATTCAGTCAGCTACCATCAGCACCTGGTGTCTCATGAAGCTGTGTGTTGTCCGAGATTTGCATATTATCTTCAGGGGAATTCACCCAAAATTGCTCAGAATGACTCCTCCACTGCACCATGAAAGGGCTATTCAGTTCTCTTAATTTGCTGGATTCCCTGGAGTTCAAGGAACAATAGATAGCACCCACATTGCACTGCATGCTCCTATTGTGCAGCTATTGAATCTCCTGCATAAAGAGGATTCCAGTCCTTCACCATTCAAACCATCTGTGACCAGCTATGATGAATTCTACATGTAAATGCCAAAATCTGTAGGGAGCTTTCATGATGCTCGTGTCATGAGAAACTCCAGCATCCCAGCTCTATTGAGACAAAACAGTGAAATGTCACAATGGCTCTGAGAGACAAGGGATACCCCTTGCTTCCATGGTTTCTTGACCCAACTTCAATGCCCAACTCATCAGCAGAACACTGCTACAATAAGGCACATGATCTACCCTTCAGAGGACTACAAGAGTTTAGAAGTCAAAGTTTTGTTAGCCAGATAGATCAGGAAGGATATTGCTATATGTTCTCAAGTGTGTCTCGTGCATTATGCTTGCTTGCTGTGTTCTTCACAGCAGACAAAGCAACAGGAATGTCATGGAAGGGCAGGTGGGTCTGGACGTGGAGGAACCTGGAGGTCAATATCAGGAAGCATAATACTTGGTTAAGTCTCTTCCATGTCAGCTGCAAAGACATTCACAGGGAGAACATTAGCAAAATATTTTTCTCGGATTAAAGTGGTTGCCATTGGTATCTTTGCTTACTACATAGCCCAAGCATTTCTGCAAACTCCAATCATTCTGCACAAAAACACCTGTCTTTTGGAAAGAACCGTGGATGCTGGAAATCAGAAACAAAAACAAAAACAGAAATTGCTGGAAAAATTCAACAGGTCTGGCAGCATCTGTTGAGAGAAATCAGAGTTAATGTTTCTGGTCCAGCAACCCTTCTTCAGAACTGTCTTTTTGACCCCATTGAGATAACTAATCATTCCCATCAGACCTCATAACTCATGATCTCACTGAACAACATAATCAAGTTGAAGGCAAGATAATACACATTTAAGTGTTGACTAAATATGTTTCTATTCATGTGTTCCCCTAGGTGTCAAGACATTCTTTTATCTTATCTATCCTTGTGCTATCTAAAGGCCAGAAATAGTTAGCTGTGATTCTGCTGTGAGACTCTTAGGACTGAAGTAGCGTTTTCTTTCATGATAGCTCAGTTTTGTGAAGGATCCACTGAATGCTGTGTCTAGTGAGAGAGAACCGGAGCCTCCAATGTGAACTTTGAGTAGGTCACTGTGGGACTAGCATGCAATTCATATGCTAGTATCCTGAGAAACAGCAGCATTATGTTGGTCAACTGTAGTTGAACACATTCGTACTGCATCCACATTCTGGATGGAGATTCATCAGGGGAAATGTAGATCTAATGATTTCCATTGGATTCTGAAAGGTCTGAGAGCTTGTCCTCTGCAAGCCAGTTCGAAGTGTCCAAAGTCAAGATGGAAGGTATCACTCATTTCCACCTCAAAGTATCTGAGGGTCACAGTCTGATGTGGGGGGATTCACCAGTTTCAAACTATTTCTGGAAGAAGATGGGACTAGTTCCAGAATGCAGTGAAGCTGTTACATGCTTCATTCACCTCTGCAATGGGAAAATACTTTCCTAATGTAACTGCATCCAAGGTCAGTGCATTCAAGAAGACCCAGTTATCTGAATAACTATGTTAATGTCTGTGTCTGATTGGTATATTATCAAAATCTTTCTTTTCATAGCAGGGCCCATAAGACTTAACTTAAATCCAATACGTTTTTAGCCAAGGGATGGCATCTCTACAGAGTCTGCTGGGCATGGGCTGAGTCTTCATCCATTTCCTGTTCATTAGAGCCAATCTGAGGGTGTCATCTGATGTCATATCCTCAATTTCTCCCCAGCTCTGTTAAAAGTTTCAGCTGCTGTTTCTGACTAATGGCGAACTAGTTATAACAGAACAATAAGGGCAGAGTGTAACAGTTGAACAAAAGACTGAAGACCATAACACCAGAAGAAATAGGAACAGGAGTGGGCTGTTCACCTCTCGAACATGCGTCACCATTCAATAAGATCATGGCTGATCTGAAATTCATCAAGTCCACTTTCTTACCCTACTGACTCTTACCTACCCTCTTAATCCTAGTTATCCCTACTCATCCAGAATCTATTTCAGCCATAAATATACACAAGGGCAGTGCCCCCACAGCTCTGTGAAAAGGAGGTTCAAATACCCGCAATCCTCTGAGAGAAAAAATCCATCCTCATCTCATATTCTGAGACTATGTTCCCTGGCCTTAGACTCTCCTATGAGGAGGAACCTCCTGCTAGCATTTACCCTGTCAAGCCTCTTAGGAATCCAATATGTTTCGAAGAGAACATTTCTCATTCTACTAAATTTCAATGAATGGAGTCCCAACCTGTTCAATCTTTAGTCACAAGACAATCCCTCCATACCAGAAATCATCCTAGTGAACCTTCTCTGAACTGTTCCCAGTGAAATATCTTTCTTTAAACTGCAACATTCCATTAGCCTTCCTGACTACCTGCTGCACCTGTGTGCTGGCCTTCTGAAATGTCATTATCGTCACTATCACACTTTATTGTCTTTATTTTCGTTGTCGAATGGGCAAAACCCATTAGCCTGACAACCTTGGTTACAGGTTTCTAGTATCGAGATCTAATAAAAGCACTAGGGAGGAAACCGGAGATCTGGCAGCAGTGGGGAAGATTTTAGGGTGACAATGCAATTGTGAAGACTTATCCCAGGGGTTGACAATGAAGGGAATGTGTATTCTTGAGGAACGACACCGTGTGGGGATGGTAGGGAAAGAAGAATGGTTAATATATTTAGGTCCTACATATAGATATGTTTTTCAGTTGCTGTTATCCTTACACGATTCTGGAGACATGGCCCTAGATTTTCAACGAGTGAAAATGATTTAGGAGTCCTTTAAAAACAGTGGGCAAGTTCTGATTCTAGGATTCCAGGATTCCAGACCCCATTCCTAGGGTTTCTAATTTTCAGGAGTGACTCTCAAGGGAATGGACTGGTTGGGTTGTGAGACCATGCCCTGTACTCTCAACTTGGCTGGCTGCATTGTGGGAATAATCATGTCCAATTTTCATGTTTTACAAAGAGCTGTGGTTCCTGGTGACAGGTATAGTCTGCTTTTTTGTGTTATTTATTTGTTTATGGGATGTGGACATTGCTGGCTAGGCTAGCATTTATTGCCTGCATTGCCTAGATGGTGTCAAGCCTTTTAAGTGCTGTTGGAGCTGCACTCATCCAGGCTAGTGGAGAGTATTCCATCACACTTGTGACTTGAGCATTGTAGATAGTGTAGATAGTCCAGAATTTCTAGCCTGCAACCTGTGTTGTTGCTGTATTGTTTATATAGATGGTCAAATTCTGTTTTTGGCCAATGGGAACTCCCAAGTTGTTGATAGTGAGGGAATCAGCAATGGTAATGCAATTGAATGTAAAGATGAGTGGTCAGATTCCACTTTGGTGGAGATGGTCATTGCTTGGCATTTGTGTGGCACAAATGTTACTTTCTACTTATCAGCAGAGGCTGAATGTTTTCCAGGTCTTGCTGTATATGGACATGGTCTGCTTCAGTATATGAGGAGTTGTGAATGGTGTTGTACTTTGTACAATCATCAGTGAGTATCACTAGTTATGATGTTATGATGTCGGGAAGCTCATTGGTGAAGCAACTGAAGATGGTTAGTTCCTGGGACACTACCGAGAAATTCTTGCAATGATATCCTGGGATTGAGTTAACTGACTTTCAATAAACACAGCCATCCTTCTTTGCCCTTGAGAAGACTTTTGAAGAGTTTTCTGATTCTCAATGGCTTCAGTTTTATCTGGGCTCCTGATGCAGTCAGCCAATACCTTGATTATCGAGGTCAGTTAATCTCATCTATGCTCAGAAGTTCAGTTATTTTGTCGGTGTTTGAAGCTAAAATTTAAGTTCAAAGGATCTCATGCTCCCACGTCAGGCTATCAGAATTATATGCACAAAGTTGGACATTTTTCTGACGTTTTTAATCCTTAATGGGATTTGACATACTAACCAACATTTATTACTCAGCTCAAACAGCACTTAAAGCACATTACATTCTAGACCATCTCAGAGGGCAGTCGCGTCTGGACTCACATGTAGGGCAGATCGGGTAAGGCTGGCAGATTTCAGATTAATGGTTCAGACAGGTTTTGGCAACAATTAATAATATTTAACAATTAATAATATTTCATGAACACCATCACTGTATAATCCAGACTTGTTAACTCAAATCAAATTCTACCATCTGCCATGGATGGATTTGAATCAGTTTCTCCAGAGCATTAGTCTGTGTACCTAGATGGCTAGTCTAGTGACATTTCCACTATTTTCACTAGCCACCATTTCCCATTCTTTTAATTCCATTACCAAACTTAAGGACGAAAATTCAGGCCAGGGACTTGCATTCTGTTGCTTTGGTTTTGCAGTTGCCTTTATTTCTTAGTGCATTTCTTTAGCACTTAACAGTGGGTATATTTATGTATTTAATTGTCCACTTTTATTCATAACTGGATGTGGCAGGACTGCTAAGCTTAGATCTGATCTGTTGGTTATGCAATCACTTAGTCCTGTTTATTACATTCTGCTTCCACTGTTCAGCATGTAAATAGTCCTGTGTTGTAACTTCACCAGTTTGATACCTTATTTTTAGGTATGCCTGCTGATGGTCCTGGCATGCCCTTCTACACGCTTCCTAAACAAAGCTTATTGTCAGTCTTGGTAGAATGGGGGTTATATTAGACAATGAAGTCACAGATTGCGATTGACTATAATTCTGCTGCTGTTGACAGCCCACAGTTCCTCATGGATGCCTGATTTTGACTGGCTAGATTTGTTTTAAATCTGCCCCATTTAACATTGTGGTAGTGCGACAAAACATGTTGGGTGCTATCTTGTGCGCCGGTCACTCCTACAGATACTGTCATGGAGAGGCACGTCAGTAAAAGCTAGATCAGTGAGTGATTATTCAGTGATTATCTGAAGTTCCATCAAATGGTTTTAACTAATTAAACTATAAATTCAAATCACTTCTTATATTTCATCTGTACAAGTTTAAATGACTGCCCCTGAATGCTTCAAATTCACCAACCGCATCCTTGCCCATTTAATTAATGCTTTCAGATTTCAGCTCTCATTTCCCACTGCAGGTCTGACTTTTTCTCCTGGATCACCACACTTTTGTAAAGGGTCAGATTAATACCTCCTCCATCACTGCACTGTAGTCCCTCATTTACCAAATTCATCAAGCTTGCAACTCTCTCTTCTACACTTGGTCACCACTGCAAGTTCCATGCTTGCTTATTCTTGTTAATGTCAGGACTATTCGTTTTTAGGTAAGGTTAAGAAAAGATTTGCTGCCAGTGTTCAAAATCTTGAGGACTCTGGTCAAGGTGGATTGGGAGCAGCTGATCCTCAGACAGCACCTTCCAAACCCACAACCACTTCCATATAGAAGGACAAGGGCAGCGGACATATGGGAACACCACCACTTCCAAGTTCCCCTCCAAGCCACTCACCATCCTGATATGGAAATATATTGCTGTTCCTTCACTGTCGCTGGGTCAAAATCCTGGAATTCCCTCCATAATAGTATTGTGGGTCAACCTTTAGCAGGAGAACTACAGCGGTTCAAGAAGGCAGCTCATCACCACCTTCTCAAGGGCAACTAGGGATGGGCAAGAAATACTGGACAGCTAGTGACGCCCACATCCCACAAATGAATAGAAAGAAAAATAACAGTAAAGAACCAGACCACCACTTTATTGATAGATTCCTTTTCCAAAGTCGATATGAGGATAAAGCATTTATGCAGGGAGAATTTAGGATTTGGGATCTGAAGACTGAGATATTCAATCATGGTCTCAAAAAGGAACTAGCTCATGATCTAAAAAGAAAATATTTGAGGGGCTCCAGGGAAAATATAGGGAGTTTGACTAGCAGAGTAGCTTTTACAAAGCTTCAGCAGAGACAAGACAGGCCAACCAGCCCTCAACAATGTTGTTACCGTTCGATGATTCCATGACACTCAAATAATTGAAGTATCCATTATCATTACTGCAAAGTCTCTGTGACTTTCTGCGGTGTGCCTAAATATTTGCTTCATCACCTTCCCATTATTTGGTGGCCTTTATACAATATAACAGCTCTTTTATTGTTTCTTCTTTCTAACCAACTAGATTCTGTCTTTAAGCCTTCAAATATATCATCCCTTTCTACTGATGTGAACTGAATTTTACCATGAGCTATGGGACACCCCTGAAGAACTGATAAGTGGGTCTCTAATCCATTTTTTCCAGCAATATGACCCACTCAACAATTTAGTTGCAGATAGCCTCCTAATTTGCTGTCTTTGGACCCAGTATTCAATTCAAAGGCTCCTGATCAGAGAGCCAGCAGCTCTGATGCTTTAGCATTGCCAGCAGAAGAGCTTGGCACTGCTTAAACAGACAGGAGACCTCAGGGGCACTTCAAAATGAAGGGATCCCAAGCAGTTATTTAAAATTTAAATATCAGCGGGTCAAAAGTGGTACATCCCATGGGATGGCAGGAAAACCACTATGCCCTTTGCCATTGTAGTCTTGGGACAGTTTTTCCTGCTTTCAAGAAGCTGGCAGCCTAACCCACATGGTGACTGGCTGCTCTGCCAAAAACAAAATAGCCTTTAACTGCATTTTTATATTTAAAAACCCTATGTTAATCTCGTTTGAGCAAGCAGCTGATCCACCTCATGGTGCACTTTAGGAAACCTTTGGGCAGTTGTCCCAGAATAACTCCTAACTATTTACTGGCCCTTGTCAACTCCTACCTGCCTTTGTACCTGCCATTCTGGAGTCACAAAATTCTGCTCTGTATATTGATATATTAGCACTCCTTGTTTTTTTATTTTGCATGCCTTTCCTATATTTGTAGCCAGGAGTGTTAAATGTCCATTCATAGAAACATAGAAGATAGGAGCAGGAGTAGGCCATTCAATCCCTCAAGGCTGCTCCACCATTTATTAAGATCCTGATTTATCATCAAGCTCAATATCCTAATCTTGCCCTTTCCCTTTATCCCTTGATCTCATTAACCACAAGAGCTATATCTGCCTCCTTTTTGAAAACACAACGTTTTGGCTTCAACCATTTTCTTTGGTGTGTTTGAGCTGGATCTCCATTTTCCACTCTGCCATTATCCCAATTGGTTTCATATGCATGTAGTTCAGCAACCCAATTTTCATGCTTTGGAAGTTGTGTAAAAGCGTTCTAAGCTTATCTTTGTCAACCTTGTATTTCCCCTCTCTGATCTCTTTTTTATGTTAATACAGTATTTTTCTATTCCAATTTGCTGTGCATCTTATTCCACCTCTCTAATGCTGCTGCCCCTCTCCCTGCAAAATTCTTTTAAGTTCTCCTGTACAGGTTTAGTTAACCTCCCTATGAAGCTATGTCAGGGAGGTTGTTGACGCTCATGTTAGATAACAGTCGTGCCTCTGATGACTTTCATCCTAATGTTTTGAAGGAATTGGCTCAAACAATTGACAGTTCTCTTGCATCAGCCTGTGACATCCCCTCTGGCCCTTGCATCAAGTAGGTTCATTGAATTTTTCATTATTTCTAGTTGTGCTTTTTCCAGTCAAATAAAATGTTTGCCCATGGGATAGTCCACATTATGTACATCAAGACATCTGAAAAGTTGTCCCTTGTGATTTATCCCAACAGAACAATACAGATGCCAGTACTGTACCAGCAGATGTAGAAGATGTATTTGATCCAAAGAATAAAGAAAAGCATATAAAGTAGATTAATCACTGTTTGCTAATTGACAAGATATGAGCATGTAAATAAGGCTAAAAGCATAAAATATCAAAATGATGTCCATAATATAACAGTTATATTGTTCAAGTTTCATAAATCTTCATATTTATAAGTGACTGATTTAAACTAGAACATAGAACAGTACAGCACAGTACAGGCCCTTCGGCCCACAATGTTGTGCTGACCTATTACCCTACTCTAAGATCAAACTACCCTGCATTTTACTATCATCCATGTGCCTATCCAAGCGTAAATGTGCCTAATGTATCTGACTCCACTACCAGCGCATTCCACGCGCCCATCACTCTGTGTAAAGAACCTACCTCTGACATCTCCCCTACACCTTCCTCCAATCACCTTAAAATTATGCCCCCCCATAATAGTCATATCCGCCCTGGGAAAACGTCTCTGGATATCCACTCTATCTATGCCTCTCATCATCTTGTACACCTCTATCAAGTCACCTCTCATCCTTCTTCGCTCCAATGAGAAAAGCCCTAGCTCCCTCAACCTTTCCTCATAAGTCCTGCCCTCCAGTCCGGGCAGCATCCTGTAAAATCTCCTCTGCACCCTCTCTAAAGCTTCCTCATCCTTCCTGTAATGAGGCGACCAGGACTGAACACAATATTCCAAGTGTGGTCTAACCAGGGTTTTATAGAGCTGCAGCACAAGATGAAACAAGCACTGATTATTTTCTTATTAACATAAGCCTAAAAAGCTCAAACTCCCTTCATAAGATGAACTCCCTCATCTCTGGATTTAATCTAGTGGATTTTCTATGAACCTTCTCTAAAGCAACTACATCCTTCAAGTAAAGGGCCAAAAATTGTTTACAGTACTCCAGGCACAGTCTCATTAATGCTTGTATAGTTGCATCAACACGTCCCTACTTTTATAGTCTATTTCTTTTGCAATAAATCCCGAAATTCAGTTTGTCTTGTCACATTTTGTACCTGCATAATAGTTTTCGGCAATTCATGTGCGGGGACACCCACATCCCTGTGCAGCGAAGTACTTTGAAGTTTCTCTGCATTTAGATAATCAATTGTCTTTTTATTCCTCTGTCCAAAATGGATAACTTGACACGTATCCATGTTAAACTTCATCAATCAAATTTTGGCCCATTCACCTAACCTATCGATATACATTTATAAATTTCTTATTTTTTCATTGCAGCATACTTTCCCATCGATTTGTTGTCATCTGCATATTTGGCTGTAGTACTTTCTATCCCCATAACCAAGTTATTAATATAGATTATAAATAGTTCTGGGTCTGAGGACCAAACCCTGTAGTACTCTACTCATTACATCTTGCCAACCAGTAAAAGACCCATTTATCCTGACTGTCTGCTTTCTGTTAGGTAGCCAGTCCTCTATCCAAGCTAATAAACTACTTCTAATCTCATGTGATGTTACTTTGTGTATTAAGCTTTTGTGCAGCATCTTTTCAAATATGTTCTGGAAGTCAAGATATAGTATATCTACAGGATCTCCATTATCCACATTGATTGTTACATCCTCAAACAACTCTAGCAAAGTAGTCAAGCATGATTTACCTTAATAGTGATTCCCATAACTTGATTCGCTTAATGAAAAGAAATCTGTCTATCTCAGCCTTGAATTCTTCACCGCAGAAGGCTGTTGAAGCTAAACCATTAAATATATTCAAGGCTGAGATAGACAGATTTCTTTTCATTAAGCGAATCAAGGGTTATAGGGAAAATGTAGAAAAGTAGAGCTGAGGACTACCAGACCAGCCATAATCTCATTAAATGCAGGAACAGACTCAATGGACTGAATGGCCTACTTCTACACCTCTCTCTCATTGTCTTCAACTTACTTAATAACCCAGGCTCTACATCCCTCTGTGGTAAAGAATTCTAAAATTCACCACTGTCTAAGGAAAAAAGAAAGTTCTTCCTCATCTCTGCTTTAAATCTCTTATTCTGAGATTATGCTGTGTGGTCCTCGATTCTCCCACAAGTGAAACTGCCTCTCCACATCTACACTGTCAAGCACTCTTAGACTCTTTCAATAAGGTCGCCTGTCATCCTTCTAAACTCCAATAAGTAAAGCCCAACATATTCAGTTCTCCTCCATCACCAGAATCAACCTAGAGAACTTTCTCTCGACTGCCTTCAATGCCAGTACGTCTTTCCTTAGATAAGGGACCAAAGCCATTTACAGTGTTCCAGCTGTGATCTGAGAGATGCTTTATGTAGTTTATAAAATCCTCCCTATCTTTATACGCCATTCCCTTTGAAATAAAGGCAGGCATTCCATTTGCCTTCCCTATTACCCATTAAATTTGGATGTTAGTTTTTGGTGATTCATGCACCAGGACCCCCAAAACCCTCTGTGCTGCAGCTTTCTATGCTCCTTCTCCATTTAAATAATATTTAGCTCTTCTATTTTTCCTGAAAAAGTGCATAACCTCACATTTTCCCACATTTACCAAAGATTTTGCCCACTCATTTTACCTGGCTAAATCTCTGTAGAATTCTTGTGTCGTGCTCACTACTTGCCTTCTCAACTACTTTTGTATCATCAGTTTTGATGACAATACATTCTCTCCCATCATCCAAGTCATTAGTGTATATTGTAAATAATTGTGGCCCCAGTATTGATCCCTGTGATTCTACACTATTTGCAGGTTTTTTGTTTTATTCATTCACTGACCAGGTCAGTATTTGTTGCCATCCTGAAAATGGCTGCTTTTTCCCAAATCTCTGTCTTCTATTAGTTAACCAGTCCTCTGGATACTTTCTAATAAACATGTTCAGGGGTCTTACTACCTGTCTCTGGAGCAGGTGTGACTTAAACTGGGCATCCTGGCTCAGAGGTAGAGATACTACCACTGCACCACAAGAACGCTTTAAGCCAAGCCTCTATCCAATCCTCTATTCTCTGCTTTCAACACCATGGGCTCTTATCTCATTAAGTGGCCTTGTGTTCGTACCTTATTGAATGCCTTTTGGAAATCAATTATTGAAATAATAAGAATACAAGCACAGGCAAGACTAGAGACAGTAATTAAAATTTAATCAGTAAAATAATTAATTAGTTAGAAAAGCTATAAGGATTGTAGGTCAGGTGATGTGAGATGGCTGGAAAATATAGGAGTTCTTAGGCTCCATTGTGCTCTAAGGCAAACACTTCTGCAGTAAGTAACTGTACTCCAACACTGTTAGACAGTTTTATGCAGGAAACAATCACACTGATTAGGATCAATGCTGTCTCTAAGCTCCTAGGAAGCTCCACTTTATACCAATTAACATACAAAGTATGGCTTTTGCTTTTGGAAGCTGCTTGCTACTGCATGGATCTTGAAGATCCACGCAACGGCAAGAAAAGTTAGAGGGAACGTTAGTTAGGATAGGATCATCTGATTTGGTTCATGGTCAGGGACATGGGGCAAGGAAATGTAGATGAGACAGATATTGTGATTGAGTCCTCCTGTTCTAGAGCCCTAAGGCACGGGTGTTTCTTCCTTGATCAGCTGCAAAGACATGTCAGGGATGGCTTCACCGGACTGCACTCCAAGTCTAATCTCGAAAGATCTGCCTATCAACGTGAAAGTCTGAGCTGATTTAGGGTGCGGGTGAAAGCATTGCCAGTGGATCCTTTAAGGGTTCATAGCTTGTTCCTTAGGGTTGGAGGTGGAATTGAAGTTCTCCAGTGCCTGCCTCTTTGTGGAGCTTTGCTGGGTATCGCTAGTGTCTGCATCAGAGAAGAGAAGACCTTAGCTGTAGAAGTTGCACAAATACTTGTTCAGAGTAAGAATAAGAGTTACCATTGGTGGTAATGAGAGAGCAACACAGCA
This sequence comes from Rhincodon typus, assembly GCF_021869965.1. NCBI lineage: Eukaryota > Metazoa > Chordata > Chondrichthyes > Orectolobiformes > Rhincodontidae > Rhincodon > Rhincodon typus. Next base: position 83,563,869 of record NC_063334.1, read on the forward strand.
CAATGAAGGTTCCTGTTTTGGTTGCCAATTGATGTATTTCGACCTCCTCTTCCAGTCACATCTTTGATTTGCTCCTCATAGGCACACTACTGCCAGCTTCTTTGATTTAGATTTATTTAATATTGTCACTTGTACCTAGATACGGTGGAAAGTGGATAATATTGCCACATTCCAGACTATCTTGGATTACAGAACACTGAATAAATTAATATTAAATAGATGTTACTAAAACTGAAACAGCTTCAAAAGTCTATCTTCCCCTCTGTTGACTTCACCCTCTCTGCTCCCCCAGTTGCTGCTGTCCGAAATCAGCCTGGAGTCCTGGCAATGTGCTCCTTTTCTGCCACCACTAGCACCATTGTTTCTGCGTCTGCCACATCTAAGCTGAAGACAGTCACGCTGTGCAGGTCCCACACCTCCTCTGACATTGGACATTGACTGACGGGTCTTGGATCTCTCAGCCTGGTATGAGTCGGCTTTTCCTGCAGTGAGGGGTTCAGCAGGATGGAAGTGGCAATAAACGAGCAAGAGAAGTGTCTCCAGTGAGTGAGGAGGAAGTATAAAGGATAGCAAGGTTGTGGGAGGATAGGGTAAGTGAGGCGGTGAAAAGACATGATTCATGCAATACTGAGATTTGGCATGCATGAACCTTGGTGAAATATGTGTGCTGTGGCAGAGTTCAGTGATTTTGGTCCTGTGAGTGTGAGATGCAGCGAGAAGATGGTAGCACATACTCTTGAAGAGAACAGAAAATCTATGAACTTCTTTCTACATGGCTGGACATCCATTTTCAGATTCAAGGTGCTGACCTGAGCTGCAGTCTGTGTCCAGGTATGTCTGTGTCTGGGGGAATACGATGATAGTCCACTGGGCAATGGACTGCCCTAATCTACAATACCGCTTCCACCCAGATAACCAGGACCTGTCTATGAAGAAGTCTACTAGCTTGCCTTTCTTGTAGGCCATGTCTTAAATGTTAATGGTCAAGCACCACAGTATGAGCATCAATTCCTAGCCTGTAATGTTTGAAATGCTGTGCAGCTGAGCTTTAAACTTGGTGCTGTTGGTGTGTACACCAGAAGGTCATGTTAGTGACAAGCATTTCTTCCTGTCCAATCACAAAATTCCCTGAGAAAGGCTCCCAGCAGCCATGTTATATAATTAATGAGGTGAAGAGTGAAAAATCTTTGAGAAAGTTGCTCTGGACCATGGCAGAACAAATGCCATGAAACTCCCTCTACAAAACACTCCAACATAAGTGGAAAAATTCAACCCAATGTCATGAACATGTAGAAGAGATGAGTGACAAAAATTACTTTCAAAATTGACAATGGAATTTCTTTGTGATCAGGTTATTAAATTGCATTATGTAGAACATACGATCTACAGGATACATAAGAACCAAAGTTACTTGGACAACACTTTGACGGAGAAGGACCAGAGCAGAAAAAATAGCATTAGCTCCAAGTCACATACTATTTGATGTATTCCTTTATTATGATTGTCGAGTTCCCTACTAAACATAAAGATTGTAGTAACTCTAGTTCTCAGGCCAATTACAGATGAACAATAAATGCAACCTTGCTAGTGTCACATCCCAAGATTAGTGAAGTATAGAGTTGTCCACTCCACCAATGGTGTTTTCAACATTTGCTCATGGATTCCCATTTCCAACATCTCCAACATTTTGCTTCTTATTTATATTCTTATTTTTCATGAATGTGTATTCAATGATTTATATAAAAAGTTACTCTTTTGGCTACAAAGGTAGAAATTGATTTACTGTAATTTACCTAGTAATCAAGCAGTTTATACTATATGATTTTATTTCTCATTTTCAGTGCATGATTGGCTCTACATTTAGAATTTCTTTATATACTTATGAAATACTATTTGAATGCTGTTTTGTTGCTCAAACAGTGAAGTCAATGGGTATACTAGTGTTGCATCTGATCAATATTTTTAATAAATTTGTGGAGTGAAGCTGCACAGTTTTGGTTAATAGATCACACATGTATTGATTTCCATGAAAATGTTTGTAAGATATTGTAATAATTAAAAAGTCAGAGAGCATTGGTTTGGACTTGGGAGGGGAAGTAGAAAAATTGGTTATTGACTGAACTGCTGGAGGTGAGTGAACCTTGGGGGCTTTGCAATAAACTTGTTACACTTAGTCATTATAAAATAATGCCTTAGTCCATACACATAACAATCTGTCAATAACCTATTAAAACAATGCAAATTTTGACCAAAAATAATATATGTGGAAATTTAAGAAATAACATTACTACAACTAAACAAAGCAGATGAACAGAAATAGCGTATTTATGCAATACAAAAGATATTTCTTGGATGGCAGAAGCATTTTTGATATTATGAACTCCTTTTCCCCTCTTCGTTTTTATTACAATTGTTTTAGTGCTTATGCAGTCTTTGGTCTTCTAAAATATCAGTTTTGCACCCGAAACTAAATTTCAGTATTACATTTAAATTCATCCATGATCTAGATTGATCTCTAATATCTGCATCATTTAGCTCTGTTGGTGGAGGAGACTGCCCAATGTGCATGGTCACTCTGTCTTTTTATGACCATTAGCTTTACTGTAGCCTGATGTAATTTACTTTGCTTTCAGACATCATATAAATCATACTATATTAACCTTCAAACTAGTATGTCATATATTTATTAACAAGACCTCCATGTGTTATGCTTCACTGAGTATCTATTTCTTTGAAAAATACGATAAACAGTCAAAAAAAGGAAATGATTTTGAATAGTAATCTAACATTCAGAGCAGCAAGAAATTATGCATGAAGACGTGCTGAATAAGCATTTCAGGACACACAGCCTCATGAAACCATTAGACAACTCAGAAATAAAAATACAAAGTGTTGTTTATTTCATTTCTTAACAAGTTTTAATCTCAAACTGAATGGCAACCAGCCCTTTTTTTGTGCTCTGCTCTGCACTTTAGTTGCTCTGTTCCCTTTTTTGTCTTATTTCCGTATCACATTAATTTTATACTTTCCACTTATTGGTTCTTTGTGCCATTTAGCTATATTCTACTTACCAATTTCTATTTGCTTTCTGATTTAATTCACTCACTGCTTCAGAGTTTAGCTTTCTCATCCTCTTTAAATTATCCAATTCTGTGTTCCTTTTATTTTTCAGTTTTTCTATCTCCAGCAGAAAATTGCTGTTAGCTGTAAGCTTTGTACTGCTGATAATTCAGGAAATGCAGTTGTGAAGTCAGAATACTGGTAGAATATTTTTTGATTCCTGATCAAACCTTTTTACATATCAGCCATATAAAAAAGCTCCTGGGTACTAAAGCATTTAATGTAGGAATATGTTTAATTAAACTTAATAAGTTGGCTGTCCAATTGCAAGTCCAAACAGCACCTTGCACTTACACAGCACCTTTTTCCTGGTTTTTAAGAAGGGTTGAGAAAATGAATTATGAGACAAAGAGAAAAAAAATTACAAGAATTGATTAAAACTTAGTCACTGTGGTGGAGTTTAAAGAGGGTGTTAAAGAGAAGAAGGCAAGAGTCTTTGGGATAATTTCACAGTGGCTGGTGGTTGAAAACACATCTATCGATTAAGAATGAGGCTATGAGGTATAATGAAGGGAGGAGGTTTATACAAGTGGCTGGAGGCAGAGAATGGCAAGTATAGAGGAGGCTTCAGGTTGGAGGAGTTGTAAACAGAAAAAGACATGGAAAATTTTAAATACAAAGATGAACAACCAGTTTGAGATATTTGAGGATATTTGGTAAAATGTAAATGGTGAGCCTGATTTGTAGAATTATTGTTATTCATTCATAGAATGTAGATATTGCAGACTAGGCCAACATTTATATCCCATCCTCATTGTCCAACGAAAATTAGGAGTCATTTCTATTGCTGTGGCTCCCGAGTCGCATATAAGCCAGACCAGTAAGGATGGCAGATTTCCTTCCCTAAAGGACATTAATGAATCAAATAGATTTTTTTTACAACAATTAGAGTCATACAGCACAGAAACAGACCCTTCGGTCCAACCAGCACATGTTTACAACCAAAGTCCCAAACTAAACTAGTCCCACCTGCCTGTGCCTGGTCCATATCTCTCCAAACATTTCTTATTCATATACTTATCTAAATATCTTTTAAACGTTGTAGCTGTACCTGCATCCACCACTTCCTGTGGAAGGTCATTCCACATATGAATGACTGTGTAAAAAAATTACTCCTTGTGTCTTTTTTAAATCTTTCTTCTCTCATTTTAAAAATATACCCCCTAGTCTTGAAATCCCCCACCCAAGGGAAAACACACCTTCCATTCACTTAACCTATACCCCTCATGATTTTATAAATCTTTATAAGGTCACCTCTCAACATCCTATGCTCCATTGAAAAAAAATTGACATGGCCACTATTTGTTAACTGTTTAATTCAATATTTTCTGGAACTCAAATTTCACCATCTGCCATGGTGGGATTTGGACCCATGTCCCTCAAATATTGGAATCAGGGTTAGTAATTCAGCGATATTCCCACTATGATGCTGCCTTCCCTTAAGTAGAATATGGGCAGCAGATTTTTAATTCAATTGTATAGGGGAGGCTGGGTGGGTAGGCAGGAAACTATTATGATCCAGCTTGAAGGTGGAAAAGGTATTAATGACAGCATCAATGGTTTTGAAATAGGAAACAAAGTAGATCATACCATGAAGAAAGGAGTAGACAAACTTTATGGGGATATCAGGCATAAAGTTCAAATACTATGAATGGTATCATTCAGTCCGATGGAGTGTCCAGAGAAAGATTGGAATCAGTAACAGAATCAATATTTGTGGTAAGGTCAGAAATGTTAGCTTTGGTCCTTCCAATGTTTTGCTGGAGGAAATAATGACACATCCAAGACAAGCAGTGGCAACAACAGGTAGGTTGGGACTACACCTGCAAATTCTCCCTGGTCGACACTGGGATTACTTCCAGGAACATCTGGTACCAACTTTCACACAATTGTAGAGGGCATCATCCCTTGGGCATCTCCATCAGATTGGACTAGGGTTAGAGCAAGACTGGACACACATTTTCCAGCACTAGCATCTACATGGTAATCTTGAAGATGCAGTCTTTGAATATTAGTGAATGGGCAAGTGAATGAATGGGTAGGTGTATGGATGGTTAGGTTGATGAAGTCATAGAGTCTAGAGTCATACAGCACGGAAACAGGTCCTCCAGCCCACGTTGTCCATGCTGACCAAGTTTCCTAAACTGGACTAGTCCCATTTGCCTGAATTTGGCCCATTTCCATCTAAACCTTTCCTACTCCTGTCAAATGCCTTTTAAATGTTGCAATTGTACCTGTCTTTGCCACTTCCTCTGGCAACTCATTCCATATATGCACCACCCTCTGTTTAAAAAAAGTTGACTCAGGTCCCTTTTAAATCTTGCCCCTTTCAACTTAAACCTATGCTATCTAGTTTCCCCTATCCTGGGGAAAAGGCCTTAGCTATTCATCTTATCTATGCCCCTCATAACTTTACAAATCTCTATAAGGTCACCACTCAGTCTCCTACGCTGTAGGGAAAAAACCCTAGCCTACCCAGCTTCTCCTGATAGCTCAAACCTTCGAGTCTTGGTCATATCTTTGTGAATCTTTTTTGCACCCTTCCAGTTTAATAACATCCTTCCTATAGCAGGGCAACCAGAATTGCACACAGTATTTCAAACGTGGCTTTACAAATGTCTTGTACAGCTGTAACATGATATCTTAACTCCTGTTCTCAGTGCTCTGACTGATGAAGTCAAGCATGCCAAACACCTTCTTCACATGACACCACTTTCAAGGAACTACGGACTAGCACTTCTAGGTTTCTTTGTTAGAAAACACTCCCTAGAGGTCTACCGTTAACTGCGTTAAGTCCTGCCCTAGTTGGTCTTACTTCACATTTATGTGAATTAAACTCCATCTGCCATTCCTTAGCTTCCTGGCTTAGTTGATCAAGATCCCGTTGTACCTTTATGTAATTGGACCAGACCAATCCCCCTCAAAATATATTAAAAAGATAGCCTAGACCCTAACGTTTCTTATTTTGAAAGTAAGTGTAAGGTATTGCTTTCCAGATGCAACTCAATTGGTCAAACTACTCGACTTTAAGTAAAACACATTATTATTACACAACAATTAAAATACACACAATAAAAAAGAAAAGAAAAGAATCAGCTTAACTGTAACTATCAATGCTTAAAAATTATATATATATATATATATATATATAACAGCTACTAATTAACTGTTCCAATATAGTAACATCGCATAAAGACACCCTTGGCAAAGGCAAAGTCAGTAAAATAGATTGTCTCACATGCAATTCCAACAGTAGGAATAGAACCCTAGCTTTTAGCTATAACAAAGCGTGGTATAACAGTTTCCACATCTAGCATCAAGACCCCAGCAACTGCAGAAAGCTAAAACTAAAACTCCTGGTTCTGTGGGATCTTGACCCTACCTATTCAGGCTACTTCTACTGGCTTTGGGCAGACCACTCATCATCTCAGTTTCAACCTTTCTTCAAAACAAAAGGACAAAATAAACCTCTTAAAGCCATAGTATCGTCACACTTGGATGACCATCTTCACTGTCCACTCTGCCACCAATTTTGGTGTCATCTGTAAACTTACTAACCATGCCTCCTATATTCTCATCCAAATCATTTATATAATGACGAACAGTGGACCTAGTACCGATCCTTACGATGCACCACTGGTCACAGGCCTCCAGTCTGAATAACGACCCTCTACCACCATTCCATGTCTATGTTCAAGCGAATTTTATATCCAACTGGCTAACTGTCCCTGGATCCCATGTGATCTAACCTCACTAACCAGTTTACCATGCTGAACCTTGTCAATGGCCTTGCTAAAGTTCATGTAGCCAAAGTCTAATCCTCCAGCTTTGTTTATTTTCTTAGTCACTTGTTCAAAAAACTCAAATTTGTGTAATTTCCCAATCACAAAGCATGACTATTGGTAATCAGTCCTTGCCTTTCCATATAGTTCCTGTCTCTGAATCCCCTGCAACAACTTACCCCAAATTGATTTTAGGTTCACCAGTCTGTAGTTTCCTGGCTTTTCCTTTCTGTAAGGTCTATAAGTGAATAATAATGGTTTGTGAGTAAGTGGGCAAGTGCGTAAGTGAGTGAAATGGGAGACTAATTAGGATTGCATGTCAGTAATTTCTCAACCTGCTCACAGATGTTTTCTCGCACCTCTGGAGTAGGTGGGACTTAAACCTATGCCTCCTGGCACCACTACTGCATCACAAGAGCCTTTATTGGATTGGTGTCTGAGAGGTAGTCAGATTAGAATGAGGCTTAGTTGGATTGAGTCTTGGGGAGTGGGGTGAGTGAAGTCAGTGAATCAGTAGGCTTAGTGTTGGGAGCGTAGTCAGGTTGTGGGGACTGGAGAGTAGTCAGGCAATCAGGAAGGTTAATCAGGCCAGGTGGATATTGGGATTTGGTCAGGTCGTTAAGTTGGAGGAGGGGGTAGTTGGATAGTTAGAAGGGTAGTCAAGTTATTCAGTTATGGTGGTGGTTGGATCGGATCAGTGATTAGATAAATGGTTAGGAGATTTGTGACAGCCAGAGGGAGGAAGGTAATCAGACCTGGTTGGCGGGGGGATGGGGGTGGGAGGTGGTTTGTCTCATGGTTCAGGTGGGGATTGTGGTGTTGGTTAGAATTGGTTGGGAGGGTTGTCAGATGGTTAGTTGGTGGGTAGTAAGGTCAGGTTTCAGCTAATAGTCAGATTACGTATGACGTAGATGTGTCAAAGGCACAATCACCGCCATCTGGAGGTGGTTTGGGTCACAGATGTAGTCAAGGTAAGTTGGGTGGCAGTTGGTTCGGTGGGAGTGGTCAGGTTTAGGACAGAAGGGTAGAGAATTAACAGTCAGATGATCAGATCGGTAGACAGATCAAGTGTTGTTCAGGTGATAGAAGAGTCATTAGATGGTTGGAAGATTATAATCATGTCAGGGTGGAAGTCAGTGGCTGTAAGGTGGTGGATGGCAGTTGGATCAAGCTGATTGTAGTCAAGTATGGGGGGGTGAGGGTAGTGGGTAGTCAATTTGGGGTGAGGTGATGGTTGATTGTCTATTTTGGGGTTTTTCAGATTTTCAACATCCTCAGCATTTTGCTTTTACTTATAGCTGCAGTAATTGTATGGCCAGTTCATTTCAATTTCTGCTCAGTGATAATGCCCAGGATATAGAATTTGAATTTCCTTTATTGGCACATGTATTCAATATAAAATACAGTGAGAAGTGTGTACTATCGCTGTGCATAAGCGCCATTCACATTAACTTAGAACAAAGTAGTTAAAAAAAGAACTTAAAGAGAGTCCAAAGTTTCCTTCTCTACTGCCACACCATGCTGCCGCCAGAATCCTGCTCCAGGCTTCCCAGCCCACACTGTGCCATCAAGAATGTCCCGCGCCAGGCTTCCCAGTCGACACCATGCCGCCGAGAGAGTGTCCCTTGGCCCCTCTGTCACTCCGGGGATGCGGCTCTTCCGTTGCCGCCTTGGGCTGCCTGCTCCCACACTCACTGTCGCTTGTCTCGGGCTGCCTTCTCCCGCCTTCTACCACTCACGCTCCTGGCTCGCGCTCGCAGTCCGCAAGATGCTACGTGCTGCTCCTGGGCTCACAGTCCACGGGCTGCTGCAGGGCTTGCTGTTCACGCTGTCCCGGCGCACGAGGGCTTGCTGCCAGCTCCAGTGCTGAGGGGAGAGAAGAAGAAAAAAAAAAAAAAAAAGAGGAAAAAGAACGGGTGGAGCAAAGGAGCTCTGACAGGAGCATCCTATTGTGCCGCCATGGTGGTGGTGGTTGGGGGGTGTCCAGTAATGGTAGTGCCATTGAATATCAATTGATGATATTAGATTCTCTCTTGTTGGAGATGATCATTGTCAGGCACTTACAAGGTATGAATGTTACTTGCCACTTGACAGCCCAAACTTGGATATTGTCCAGATCTTAATGCATTTTGACATGGACTTCATTATCTGAGGAATCGCCAATGGTGCTGAACACACTGCAATCACTGACAAACATGCTCACTTCTGACTTTATGATAGCAGGAAGGTCCTTGATGAAGTAGCTGGGCAATTTTCCACATTGTCAGGTAGATGCCTGTATTATAGCTGTGTTGGGACTGCTTGGCTATGGGTGCACCAAGTCCTGGTGCACAAGTCTTCAGTCCTATTGCTGGAATAAGGCCCATAGCCTTAGCAGTAGCCAATGCCTTTAGCTAATTCTTGCTATCATGTAGAGCTAAACAAATTGGCTCAAGACTGGCATCTGTAATACTGGGGACCCATGAAGGAGGCCAAGATGGTTTGTCCAGTTATCAAGCCTGGCTGCAGGTTGGTGCAAGTGATCCGGTACTTCTTGATTAGCCTACCATTCTGAGACAGTTC
>NC_063334.1:83573432-83574392 GCF_021869965.1 Rhincodon typus
CCCCCCCCCCCCCCCCCCCCCCCGGCAACACCACCCTGCTGCCAACCCTTCCACAAGACCCAGCAGAAACAATCTCTTGGTGTCTACCTTGTTAAGCCCCTTCAGAATTATGTATGCTCAGGGAAGACACCTCCAATCTTCTAAACTCCTGAGAACATAGATACAACCTACACAGCATCTTATCATAGGACCCATCTTGTAAACCCTATGACCAAATTAGCAAACCTTCCTTCAGTCGAAGTATATCCTCCCTTAAATACATGCTCCAAATGCCTTGCAATAAAGATCCACATGCCATTTACTTCCTAACTGCTTGCTGTATTTGCATGCTGACGTTCTGCATTCCTTATTCAAGCACACCCAAGTGTCCCTAAATATCAACTTTGGCAGGTTTTGCACCTACTAAAACACTATTCTGCTTTTCGCTTCTTGCGACCAAAATGAATAATTTCACACTTGTCTACATTATATTCCATCTGCCATCTTGTTCAAAATGATCAAAATGTGGGGAACTTGCTGCCACATATCATTGAAGCAGGCACTGTCAATGCATTTAATGGAAAGTTTGATTCATCATGAGGGAGTAAGGAATAGAGAGAGGCAAGGGCTGGGGGATTGAGAGGGAGGGAACTAATGTGGGAAACGTTCATGCCAATCTGGAGTTTAAATACACAGTCCTTGTAATTTTATGCATGCAGAGATAGACAATGTGGTAACAGAGCCACAGTTATATATGCAAAGGGGAGAATGGATAGAGGGAGAAAACAATATTCATAGAAGAGAAGTAGCCTGAATTGTTTTGATTGTATAACTATTTCCAGTGAAGAACACTTATTCCAACCTGTTTGAGATAGTAGGAACTGCAGATGCTGGAGAATCTGAGATAACAAGGTGTAGAGCTGGATGAACACAGCAGGCCAAGCAGCATCAGAGGAGCAGGAAGGCTGACGTTTCAGGCCT
>NC_063334.1:83584392-83615536 GCF_021869965.1 Rhincodon typus
CTGAAGAAGGGTCCAGACCCGAAAAGTCAGCTTTCCTGCTCCTCTGATGCTGCTTGGCCTGCTGTGTTCATCCAGCTCTACGCCTTGTTATCTTAGATTGTCCAGCATCGGCAGTTCCTACTATCTCTGAAATATTTGTGACTGGTGTCCAAGATGGAGGGCTGAAAGAGCAAGTGGTGAACTAGAGACACCCATATTGTGCTTTCATGTCAAGAATTGTCACCATCTAGTTTCTACCAGACAGATGGGAGAATAGGAAACTGCTTATCAATGAGATGAGACTAATTAATAATGAGGATCTTAATGCATGCTAATACATGCAAATAAGCCTCTTGCTGCTCACTAGTGAGAATCTCATTTTGCCGTTGGAAAATGGGACACTTTGCTGTTGACATCAGGAATTTCCTTAGTGCCTATCTCTTCTGATTTCTCAACATTCTCACCAATGTCCATGTCATTCAGGGACATTCAATCCAGGATACCTTATTGAAGACCTTTTAAAATCCAGACAAAATGCATTTACTGCATTACCACCTCTTATTCCCTGCCACCTTAAAAATTTAATAAGATTGGTTTATATCTGTATATATCATATATACTAAATTGCAAAGTATATATTCCGAAAAGAAAACAAAAATGATACAAGGAAAAACTTTGGCTCTGGAACTGGTCAGGTGGAGAATACCCATATCTGTTTCTTCTGATGGAGCCAGTAGAAACTTGTTGTGCCTGCAAATGTGAATAATTTTGGTGTTTTGCCCATGCTAAGCACACTATTGTGTGACAGCGTTCCTGAACAAGAGCGAAAAAATTTGAGAGGCAGGCACAAGTTAAAACTAGCTTGTGCTTCTTCAGCGCATCTTAAAAGTGAAGTCCACCGTGGGTGGTACAGGTGCAGGAAGTCATTCTAAAAGTGATATTGACACAGGGAACACTCGATAATGACAGAATAATGTCTAACATTAAATTGGAGGCCCACGTGCAGAAGTTGAAGAGAACGACAGATACAACCTATCCACAGTTAGCCAGGAGGCTCTAAAAGGAAATGTTGTGAAGTCACTGGGGCCAAATAACTATTTAGTAAATACCAGGACTTTAGTCCTAAGGACATAAATGCAATGTTGCAAGAAATTCAATGACTCTGCATTAGTGGTCAAAGTCAGTGAATGCACCTTCTAATAATAAAGAGAATGTGCTGAGAAACTCAGCAGTTCTTGCACCCCCTTGGAGAATGAGGCAGAGTTAACATCTTGAGTCCCATGTCTCCTCTTGACTCCCATTACAAAGAGTCATGGGACTCAAAACATTAACTTTGTTCCTCTTTCCACAAATGCTGCCGGACCTGCTGAGTTTCTCCGGCACTTTCTGTTTGTATTTTAGATCTCCAGCATCTGCAGTATTTTGCTTTAATCTGAGTGCATCTTCAGATTCAACCTACTAGCCTCAAACACCGCTCAATGCACAACACTCCCAACACCTACTAAAAATCTCTGTCAATCTTGATTGAGTTTGTAACTCCATCTCATTCTCACCGACTTAGAGCTATTACAAGTCTAATGCCATATCACACAGTTACCGCAAGTTACTTAACATACCAGACACTTTATTAATTGCACCAAGACACCTCATCCTCCTACAAGACAAGGTGACCCATAACAATAGGCAGATGTTCAAACTCAATAGAAAGGCCATTGCTGCGGCTATGTCCAAAGATAGAACAGTAACAGTTGATGGCATGTATACCCATACCCAAATATACTTTTTCAAGTTGTACTTCCTCTTCATTACACAATCTCTTCCAAAGTGAATTCTGTAAACAGAGTTAAACATGCACCTCTTATATTCCCCTGTCATTGTCCCCGCTAGAACTTTACCCTTAACACTCAAGAACTGCAACCTGGCCAGACAGGTGTAACAGCAAGAAGCAGCAGAACTGGAAGACAGTGATAAAGAAGAACCACCAGCAATTCCTTTCAAAAACAAGATCAGAAATTGCTGGAAGAACTCAGTCTGGCAACATGTGCGGAGAGAAAGCAGAATTAATGTTTTGGTTATTACTAGGATGGAGTATTGATTTATTTATTTAGGATTAAACCAGAAATTGAAAGGACTCTGTCAGTGGACACTTGGGATTGGGGTTTCAGTAGGTTATTTTATGGCCCCCAAGTCTCTTATTTGACAGTGAACATTAACTTAGAATCTCAGCTCATTCTTAATTGTGGATGATGCCATCAGCACCTGCGCAGATGCATACTGGCAACTGAGATTACCAGCACGTGATACCAACATCATCTGGTTCCCTCTGTGCAGATGCAAATGGCACTGGTAGCCATCATTAATGGTGCCAAGCATTGTGAACCCAAATTCCATTTTTTTGTTCACTTATTAACGCTATAAGCTATAGCCCATATTTGCTGTCCAGAAAGGAATTAATATTTTTCTCATAAAGTTTAATGCAAAAATAACACGGTAATGTGGTGCCTCTTTTTGACAGTGTTTTACACTCTGTCTTAACCAATTGCAATAAAACATTTTTTTTTTGTTTTAACATTCTGTGACCATATTAAGACTATAAAACAATGAATCAACTATTCCATCAGGAAAAGACTGAAAACCAAAAAGAAAAATTTAGTCTCTTGGAGCATTTTGCCGTTTTAACAAGAAAGCTCAAGGACTTTAGCTCCTTTGTAGAGAATGACCTGTTTGTCACCATGAGCTGTCACGGTTGTCAGTAGTTGGTCATTCACAATGTCAGTCATTTACACTTTGATCACACATTCATCGTATCATTCAGAATGTGGTAGGCTGATGTTTTAATCCTTACGTCCAGGTTTTACAGGATCACAACAAATGGTTGACTGATGGCATAAAAATCAAGTAAAGAATGTTATGTACATCTGTGACAGCACATTTAGTAATACTTTTTACTGTCAGTTGGATGTCAGATAGTGCACAAAGCATTTTTACAATTTAGTCACCACTTTACTTATATACTACCAACAACATCAGTGAGGTGTTTCCTACTTAGACACTTGTGAGGCACACATATGCCTTACCATTCCAGCAATTGGCTAGCTTTTAGCTTCATTGCAAAAATAGCCAGTTGTAATTTCCAGCACAGACATACTTTCAAGTTAATTAACACCATAATATCCTACCAGAGAAACAGATTCACTCACTTGGTGTGTTTGATATCATAACAGATGACATTTGATAACAATAGATAGCATTTCAATCATAAATGAATGTTATGGCACTTTTATATTGATGTGGAGAAGGCACGACTGAAGCAGAAGGCTGCAACCTTTGAGTGCCACTCCCCTATTTTCACATGTTCATTTTTATATTATGTTGTCAATGACACATGAGCCTCACTTTTGGAACACCAGTGCCAAAGGAGTTGTAGCTACATACACAGCGGGAAGAATATTTAAATGAATGAGAATGAAAGAATAAGTTATGGAATTGAGTTCTGTCCACCAGCACCCCCTCCCTAGGATCAGGGGACCAAAAATGCTGGCTGCAGCCAACATTTACTTCCAAGACACTATTTCTCATGCTGGCAATGTTTATCAGTGCAGCAGAGAAGATAAACAAGACAGAGATCTTTCTCAATTCTTTACTGAGGTCAATTAATGTAGTTAAAATGCTCATCAAGATTTTGTTTGGTTTACAGGTGGGAGGCGGAATTTTGAAGATAGCACATAGATTTCAACAGCTATCAGTTTTTGATCAGCTGAAAGAAAGTGAGTACAGATGGGGAGCTGGTCATAGTTGCACCAGGGCATTACCATAACCCCATATAAGAGTCACTGAGGCAAAGCAAAAGGAGGTGCTCTTATTGCTGTTCAGGTGATGGACAAAATGGGCACAGCACTCAGCACTGAATGAGGTTGCCATCTGGCAATGTGGACAGATTTTGGACCCAATGGGAATGCAGGCAGCACCATCTATGTACAAGGCACAATCCCAAGCAATAGGAAGATATGGGAGGGGAAGGAAGGGCAGAGAGGCAGGACAGGTATATCTTCTATGTAGGATCTAATGCTGGAGAAATGGAAATGACTGATATCTGATGTCACACATCACTATGACTCAGAACAGGTAGCCACAAACATCTATGAACATGTCACTAAAGACGTTGCACCTCATGGCACAGGCCAGTACATCCTGCCAGTAGCCATCAACATCATTGTAGTCTTGAACTTCTCCACACTGGCTTTTTGCAAGGATCAGTTCCAGATATTAGCACCATCTCACAAACGACAGGTATCTAACTGATATCTGATGCCTTCTTTGCCATAGCTGGACAGGACATTAATTGGAGATATGGCTAATTGCCTTTCCACTGACACCCCAGACAAACACACAGGCATTACACAACTAATATTGTATGCTCATTAAGTCACACCATTGAGTAGGCCATTGAGTTTCTGTGAATAGCCTTCAATGTCTGGACTAGTCATTTGGTGCACTCCAGTACCCTCCATTAAGGGTGTCATTCATTCTGGTTGTCTCTGAGTTCTGCATAACAAAGCCCTCCAGAGCAATAAAGGGACTTATGGGGCTTTTATGTTGATGTGGAGAAGGCAGTTCTGAAGCAGAAGGCTGTAACCTTTGAGTGCCACTCCCCTATTTTCATATTTACTAGCACACCATTTGTCTCTGTCCCAAAGCCCTCCAGGACAATAAGGCCCTAGAAGGTGACAGCTCATCAGAGAAAGAGGAGAGGCAAGGGAGACGATGAGGGGGAAGTGGAGGCAGAGTGAGAGAGAGATGACACTGAACAGAGTGGTGACCTGGCTGCAAAACCAGGTGATTGACCCTAGCTGGGAGTGAAAAGCGCTCAAGGTTTCCAAATGTCAAATGAGATTCATGGAATGGGAGGGAATCTGAGATACCTGCACTAATAACTGCATGGAAGACACAGTTTGCAACCTCAGATCAAGTACTGACAATGAAAGAAACACAACTTCTGAAAGACTTTTCCCTCATTTGAAGGATCCTGTTATCTCTTTCCCTACCTCACCACATTTTCTGTCATAGCACAAAAGAATGTCCCAGGTTTTTGGCTTAAAAGTTTCATCATTTATGGAATCCAAATATAAGAAAACAATAAGAACACACCCTGATGTATCAGTGAAGCCTAAAGACTACATTTTTTTTACTTTAGTTTTTTTTATTGTGGACTGAATTGTGAAAAGGACTGGTTTACATCAAAGGACTGTGGAAGGTGTTCTTGTACTTATCAAAAACAAGTGACTAAGACTCATTGTAAGTCATGTAATCTGTTGCTTTGCAAGCAGTTGGGAATGAGACAGCATGGCACCAGTGTCAGTGTACAAAGTAACAACTGAAACAAGTAGCTGATTGGTCACAATAGCCCAAACCAATCATGGATGTCAAAGGTCATCAGCCTGATGACAACTTTGTCATTGATTCCTGGATAGCTGAACAATTTATGGGTGTGAATGATACAGTGAGAAGTTTTCAGAACTCTGGAAGTGGGGGGGTGCATTCTCTCCCCCTGGTAAAAATACCTGAAGCTTAACAAATCCAGTTTTTTCCCCATCAATTACTGTAAGCTGGTGCTTTTAACCAATAAATGAAACAACTTCGTAATTTGTCACTTTCCACCATCTGTGAAAAAGTAAAAGAACCTGAGGGAAAAGGTCAGAGAACTGAAGGTTCTTGGGAAACAAAAGGAACACCCCATCAACTTTTGTGGTCTGCTACTATTTGAACTGTTTACTGAGTATTTTTTCCCCTCCACCCATAACACCATTTTTTTTTTGCCTGCCTGTGCCTGTCTGTATGTGTTTGGGATAGGGATTGGGGGTGTGCAGTTTAAGAAGGGATTTAGAGTTTTGACAGTTTATTGTTGTTTACTTGTTGTTAGGATCCATTTATTTGTAATAACTTCTTGTTAACTATAGAAACCTAGACTATCCTTTCTGTTAACCTGAGTCGATCACACAGGTAAATTGAGTACTTTTACTTTTGAGTACGTTTGTGACAATTCTAAGAATAGTGGAGCTTGATTTACAACGGGCTATCCCAATAGTCATAACAAAACTGAGTGACAACCCTGGCACTGTGTGCCTGGCCACCAGCATACCTGTGATGTGGCACAATCAAGAGCTTTCTCCTTTAAAATAATCAGCTGTCTCAGTAATGGTGCAATAGGAAGTCTGATTTCCTCTGATATTTCTCCATTCCTGCCCCTGCTGATTCTAATTGCCCAAGAAACCCATCAAAGAAAATGGCAATTAAAGGTTCACCTCATGTGAAAATCTTAACTTTAAGCATTTTCCCACTAGGGATGGGTTTCTGACCTAAATGTAGCTGGCTCCTGCTTCTCACTTCCAAGGCAAAAATTGAGTTCATGAAGTCTAATCTGATTTCAATGAATATAACAAGAGACTTACAACACAGTGAAAGCCATTCAACATGATGATACTGATTTCACAATTATCTAGTAACAATGTTTCAAGAAGAAAATTGAACTAAAAGTTTTCTTGGTAGATTAGTGAGACTTTGACCAAATGTTTAGCATAAATCTAAAGTATGGTGGTATTAAAGAAATACATGAACTACAGGTGTTCCATAGTAAATGTAGTGAATATAGCACAGTAATCAAGGAGAAAAAAAGACATCATAAACTGTGAGAATGAGGTTCAACTTATCACTGTCATTTGAATTATGGGATTCCAATAGACTTCCAATACAAGCATGATATTTTTTAACATTTATTTTTGTTATTAATAATTGTAATAGTGAATCCACTGTGTGTTTATTCAAGGATCTTCTGGAGTCTGAAGTAAATATATAACTCTGACCTGTTCCTGAAAAGTCAATGTTGATGTTAATGTTCAAGACATGTAATTTTAATTATACCACTTACTCAGTAATTATCAGTTAATAGATCTCTCAACTCTTAAATGGAAAATTGTGCATTCAGACCACCTCCCATAACTTGAGCACATAATGGGGTCTAAAGTTCTACTCAGTAATAAGAGATTGCTGGAAATTTCCATCTTACTAATGTGATCTTAGCAGAACCTACATCTGTTTGTCCTTGTGGTTCAAGGGGATGTGAAATATTCTGAAATACTATTTCGGAAAGAGGAGGGATCTCTCCTGGGCTTGGTCAATGTTACTTCCACACCAAATGATATCAGACACAGTTACCTCTCATTCATCAAATTATTGTTTGTGAGATCTCAAACTAACATTTTGTATGGCACCTTTTTGAATGTCTTTTGGAAAAACATACGCTGTACCTACCAGTTTAACTCGTTCATCTTGCAGTAATATCCAAGAACTCTAATAAATTGGTTAAACAAAATTTCCTTTTCACAAAACCTAGTTGGCTCTGATTGTATAGGTACAGTACTTCAGATCTAACCATCAAAAGCCAGCGATGTCCGAAAGCTAGTGCTTCTGTAAACAAATGTTTGAATTTTTTAAATTATTAGACAAGTTAAATAACTTACCAGCTTGTGGTGCTTTGGCATTGTGACACATTGGTCAATAATCGGCCTCGTCACCAGTCTTTTCCCACATTATGAGTCGTCCTGCTCCCTTTACTTAGGCCCTTAAACTTGCACAAATGAGGAACAATTAATTTGCTCTTCTATTTGGTTAACTATATAGTACATTTTGAACTCCTTTTTTCAGAGAATAGGTTTCCTTGTTCTGCTGACAGAGCAGTGCTATAGCAATCTGTGGAATTTTATCTGTAGGACATTTGATTAATAAGATCTCTTGCAGTCATTACTCCCATCTGGCTGCCAAAGATAGGTACATGACTCTGCTATGCAAATACCAATGCAATTTTGATTAGTTGCTAGACCGAAAACTGACAATATCCACACTTCAACTATCTCTGGAGCTGCTTTTTTAAAGACATTAGGATGCAAGCCGTTAGGTTCAGAGGATTTTTCAGCCTTTAGTCCAACTAAATTTCCTTGTACTTCTACTCTAATGATTATTATTCTATTATCTCCCTTTTTTGACCCTAATGAACCAGACATATTTTTACTATTGATCACCAGTGAGCTAACCTCCTCTTCCTGGTTTTCATTGAATTCGAATTTCATCAGCTGCCACTTTAGGATTTATTGTCAGAGAGTCGTATAGCTCAAAAACAGACCCTTCAGTCCCACTCGTCTGCGCCGACTCTCTAGTTTTGGACTCCCACCATAGGAAAAAAAATGTCTCGGCTATTTACCCAGTTCATGCCCTTCATGATTTTATAAACCTCTATAAGGTCATTCCTCAGCCTCCAACGTTCCCGGGAAAAATGCTGTAGCCTATTCAGCTTCTCCCTATGACTCAAACTCTCCAGTCCCAGCAACATCCTTGTAAATCTCTTCTACACTTCTCAAGTTTAACAACATGCTTCCTATAGAAGGGCAACCAGAATTGTAACAGTAACAGTACAGCCGCAACATGACATCCCAACTCCTATACTCAATGTTTGGACTAAAGAAGGCAAGCATGCCAAATTCCTTCTTCACTACCCTGTCTAATCTTGCCAACCCATGTCCCTAGACATTAACCTGGGATCTTGATTACCAGTCCAGTAACATTGCCACTAAGCTACCGCCTCCCTACTATTAAGTGGCAACGTGAATTGCCAAGAACAGGATGCTGATGTCAAGGCAAAAATGACCTTCTACCTATTACACAAAGGAAAATTATGGTATATGAATTGCAGTACCAGTGTATTATAGCATAATCCTTCAGCAATTTGTAACAAGTAGGGTACTGACTTTAACCCACTAGCCCAAGGTTGCAAGCTCACAACAATGTCCAATAATATATGTGATTCTGCAATTGTAAATATTTTCTGGATAATCATGTGTGCAAAGAATTATACTTACGGCTCATTTGGGATTGTCAGTTGAACCTGCAGTTAGGCGCATTTACATGTATTGGAAACAATGTATGAATACACAGGGCACTGTTACTTGCAGATTGAAAGAGCATGTATACTTCGTGTGCCTATTTCAATCCAATAAAATAAGTGACAGCCATTCACTAGTTATTTTCTCAGGACAATGCCCTACTAAATCAGAGTCAACCTGCTTTGTTTAGAATTTAAAGCAAGTCTGGCAGTTAACTATCGATCATCATTAATTGTTACATTCTGCATAGCAACACCTGTACCCATCAGAGTTCACTTGCTAACCAATCTCATGCAGTAGAAATGTTGGTTTTCCCCTTGAATTGATATTCTTCTAAATTGTCCTGATGAGTAAAAGACAAAGGGCTGCAACAATATGTATCTCTTTCAGCTGTTCTCAATAACTAATGTACTATGTCTTTGTTGAAGGTTCTGAAATATCTTCTTAAAAATAGGTCACTATTTCAACACTGTCTTAACTTTCCACCTATTTTCCAAAACGACTTTCGTCAACACCAGCTTAGTATCATTATTATTGCCATTATTTAAGTTTAAGTGACTTACATAGAATGTGAACTTCTGTCATATAATAACCATTCTACAGCTTTAAAAAAACGGTTACTATTTCATTCTGTGTTGACAAAGCCTGGGGGCTATCAAGGTAGAATTGTGCTGACTTTTGTATTTCATAACCAACAATTTACACAGTGGGGTGTCTTTAGTTCAGAGTTTGATAGCTATAAATTATTAAAGGGTCTTTGATTTGGAGATATAAATGCGAATTCTTGTTTTTTATAAGTAATTAAGTTGTTGAAGTAATGTAAATGTAATATTTTTATCAAAGACTGTGTTTTATTTAATGCAGCGAAATTATCAACAGACATTTAGAAATTTATGTTATTTCATTTCAGCATGGTACATTGGTCTGCCCCTAGTGAGTTTGCATAGAGGCTGTAAGGGGAATGGATGGAGGGTAGAGCATTGGTTGGCATGAGTTGGCAGCAAATGGATGATAGGGTCTATGGATGTAGGTAGAGGTGCAAAGGTTGACATGAAGGGTATGACGGAGCACGAAGGATAGACAAAGAGGTATAAATTGGGATGTAACATATGAGAGGTCATGTGGGTGACTAGAGAGATCTGGATCGGAATACAGTGTATAATGGCCCATACTGGTGGGGCATGTGATGCATGGGTGGGCATGGAGAGCATATAGGGAAAATATTGAGAGTGGTGTGAGCTGTGAGGGCAGGAGAGCTTTCTACTTTTTTTTTAAAATAGGTGTGGCAATTACCTTGATCATCAAAGCGGATCTTTCACACAGCATCTGACAGCCCTGACAGCTGCTACTACACTGTTTCCAGGGGAAGTAGGCCCAATTCCTGCATCGCCCACCCCACCACCACCACCACAAATCAAGATTAGACCATCCAGGGTAGTTACTCACTAGAAAGGTACTTAAGCTAACTTTACAGAGTCCTGGAAGTATTAGATGACACTGAATTATCCATATTACCCTAGACTGGTGTTAAATATTAGGGGCCTGAAATTCCATTTGAGTTCTCCTACCATGAGTTTTACAGTAGCTCAGGATGAGCCTCACAGAACTGAAGAATAGTCTTTAATATTGTCTTCTGAATAACATGCAGTGTTTTATATATCATTGAGAAATTCAAATTGAACAGCAGTTCTAAATTCAGAAATGAAATGTATTTGCAATTGTAACATCTGGGGATAATTTAAGAGTATTTCAAGCATATCTACCCATGGTAGTGCACTGACAATAACTTTTTCAAGTCATTAATGATGTGTATTCTTTTAGTCTTCATTAAGATCATGTTCCGTTAAATGGTTTTGTGTTTGCACCACTTCATAACAGAGATTGTTTAAAAATGGATTATGTTTAAGTCACAGAAATGATGCAAATATACTAATGAGAGGTCCTCACTTTATTATGCTTATTATTATAACAACAATACTAAAACAAGTACCTTGTGCAATTACTACCCCAGATTTAAAGTTTCACTGTTTCACTTTCTTTCCCAATTCTTAAAGTCAAACAATGACCCTTTACAGAGATTATGGTTATCATCTGAAGACAGCTTTAAAATGTTACGTGATCGATGTGAGTTGCTTTGGGGTTAAAGTTTGTTTTTTTTTCCAACTGACAAGTGAAAACATATTGATCATTTTATTCTATTTGCTGTGTCTGAGTTCAACACACCTTGCCAGTCGATGAGCAAGATTGAGAGTGTATCCCTTTTTGTTCGCTTGTTGTATTTCATCCTTCAAATCCAAGATACTTTTTTGATTAATCACAAATGCTGCAGGGTCACAACTAGTGAATCTGTTTGTGAAGTGTCAGCTGATGTTGTCAGATAAATGTCTTAAGCTTAGTCAGGGTTCATGCCCTGGCTTTAGGCTGTGCCAAATGTCTCCCCTTGTTGAAAAAGATAACAGCTACACTCGAGGTGACTGTGGTGTTTATCCACAGGAAGGGCTGACCTTCCACTTGGGACTTTGTCTTGGTAAAAGAATAGAAATAAACTTAGAAATAAACTGAACGCCTTTTTATCTCTGACATTTATTTTAATCTCCTAAAGGCATGCAGTAGCTTCTCTATGCTGATATATTTTAATATGGAGAAATAGGCAGTTAAATTTAGTCAGAGACATATTATTTTCAATAAAATCCTACAAATAACACCATGCTACTTATTATTACGTATAATACTAATCAGAAAACATTTTTATCAAGCCCAATAAAATGTATATGTCTATGAGAAAGATTAACCTATAAGATTATTTCCTTTTAAGGTTTAAATCTGTGCATAGCTTTCTCATGGAGCATTTCTGAATTATTTTAATGTTCTCTTAAATATTGCATATGGTAAATATATAAACTGTTAAACATTCTTTAATTCACAGTAGTCTTGAAACAACTCAAAAGTTTCAATTTCATGTACTTTTTAAATTATAGTTGCATGAATATAGTTTCTTGAATAAAGAATTCAAGCTATATAAATCCTTAAAGGATTTCATTTCCACACATCGCACAACATGGGGTGGCATGGTAGCTGAGTGGCTAGCACTACTGCCTCACAGTGGCAGGGACCTGGGTTCAGTTCCACCCTCAGGTGACTCTCGGTGTGGAATTCTCCCATGTCTGTGTGGGTTTCTTCTGGGTGCTCCAGTTTCCTCCCACAGTCCAAAGATGTACAGGTTAGGTGGATTGGCCATGCTAAATTGCCCATAGTGTCCAGGGATGTGCAGGTTTGGTGGATTAGCCTTGGGAATGCAGGGTTCCAGGGATTGGGTGGGATGCTCTTTGGAGTGTCGGTGTGGACTTGATAGGCCAAATGGCCTGCTTCCACACTGTAGTGATATTATGATTCTATGACAATGTTCTCATAAACCAGCACTGAAACATATTTCAAGACAATGATTATTTAGAAAAGATGCCCTTTTGAGAGCCTTGCAGGGCCAATAGTATCAAAACTTAACAACATTAACAACTAATATTCATATGACTTTTCCAATATATCAGGGTGCTTTACAAGAGTATTATGAAACAAAGTGTGACACTGAACTACAAAAGGAATGTTAGAATACATTTGAAAACAAAGATGAGAATTTAAAATTATGACCTTTCTTCACCAAGTACCAGTGTAGTTCAACAAGCACAGTAATGAGGGAGGAAACAAGACTTAGTGCAAATTAGAGACAGGCAGCAGAGTTCTAAATGATGTCAAAGGTTTATGGAGGGTAGAATGGGTGTACCATCCAGGAGTGTATTGGAATTCAACTCTAGACATGATAAAGCATGGACCAGAAGATGAGCTGAGGCAGAAGCAAAGAGATGGAATGGTTGGTAGATAAAAAATTTAAGGATAGAAGCACATCTCAGGATCAAATGTGATACCAAAGTTGCAATCAGACTAGCTTCATCTCAGAAAGTCTTTAGGGAAAGGGATGGAGCCAGGAGTTAGGGAGTAGAGTCTGAAGCATAGACTAAAAAGCTGGGTAAACAATCCGATAATTTTGCAGCAGTGAAAAAGTCGAGAAAAGTGAGGGTGTTGACCCTCTGACACATCTTCTTTCTTAAACACTGAAATGTGCTTCTTAACCCTATGTACCCCTCCCCTTTACATCCCAACTCTATCTTTTCTGAACACCTTATACCCAGGAATATTTAACACTTAGTCCAGCCCTTCCTTAAGCCAAGTCTCTGTTGTCACCACAACATCACACTTCCACAAGGCAATCTGCACCCTCGATCTTATTTATAATACTATATGAATTCACGTACATGCTCAGTAATAAAAACATGAAGTGATGGAGAAACTCAGTAGGTCCGGTAGTATCTGTGGAGAGAAAAACAAGTTAACATTTGGAGTCCACTATGACACTTCTTCAGAACTTCATACTGGACTCAGAACATTAAGTCTGTATCTCTGTTTACAGATACTGCCAGACCTGTTAAAATTCTTCAATCCTTTCTGTTTTTGTTTCAGAATTCCAGCACCCGTGGTATTTTTTGCACGAACATATTATGGATGAAATGTACCGTGATTTAGACTTCATTACATTTTCTCCTACTGCGACTTCTGCTTTAATTCTATGGTCTATGTGTCTTGAAATCTGCAGAAAACAGTATGCCTTGTCCCAGTAGAAGTCGTGCTGCAGATTAGTGGATGCATTTAGCAGGAGCAGAAAAATAATAAATCTTTATTTTTTCACCTCCTCTTCTTTGTGTTTGAGGAATGCTTGCACCAGAGTAGATTAAATCTCTTTCACTTGTGGAGTTTTGTGCAGAGGTTTCTGAAAAACGCAGTAAGTTTCATCTACTTATCTTTGAAGACACCGAAGATGAAAATGTCGGTGGTAGAAATTGTGTAATTGACTCTCTGATTACTGCAGAAATGGGCTAACTCCAATGCAATTTCCATTTTTTCTTTATCATTATCCTGTAAAATCCTGCATATTATAATTAATAATTGCTGTTAAACACTTAGCACTAATATTGCATTTAGTTTCAACTGGAGGAGAATCTTTAAGTCAACATGATTTTGCTTTTACTTTAATGTGTGTTATCAGTAATCCTAGCTTCTGCTTTGGTTTGAGTTTCAGACCATATGTAGTCTTTCATCACAGTTCAGAAAAAGCTTTAGATATATTATGTGAACGATGAACATTTTAACTCGAGAGAAATAACAGGAACTCCTTTCGTCATTAACATGTTACATTATTGTCACCAATGATAATTAAGATAAAGGCACAGTAGAGGGAAACAAGATAAACATCACGACACTCTGCAGCAAGGCACTACCAATGAACAATAGAATTGTCTAGTCATGCATTAGCCGTTGGAGATTCCATAGTAAGAGTGAAAGACAGCTGGATTTCAATAATGGAGTATCCTGAAAGTTGATATTTGCTTGGCTGCCAGGGGAAAAGACATGATAGAGTGGATGGGAGAAAAGAGCTATTAAGAGAGAAAGAGCTGTTGGGGTCAATGTAGGTACTGCTGACATATGAGAAAGTAGAATGCAGGTTCTATACCTGGAAGTTTGGTGTTACTCATGATGTTATTCATTCTTGACGTATGAGCATTGCTGACCAGCATTCATTGCCCACATTAATTTTCCTTGCAAAGTGTACTACTGCATTCTGTGAGATGTGTCATAAAATTGTGAGCTGCAGGTACATGACTTTTTTGGTGTATGCTCCCAGTAGACATAATTCTATTCCATGAGTAGTAGAAAATTTGCATTACTATTTCAAACTAAATTATGATTACACATAACGGGATGAATGTACACATTGGTAAAAGCCAAATTCTTAACTGATGTTCATACATTATACTTCGCAAAATGTTAATACCTAGAAACAAATACTGATTAGGGAGAAAAATCTCTATAATCATTGAAGAGACTAGGGGAGTGCACCATAGTTGTCCATGTGACAATGAGCAAATTAACTATAATACCATCGGTTAATTTTCATGGGTGATTATTTTTATTTATGAACTGTTAGCATAAGAAAAATATTAGTGAGTCAGCTAGTGTTTGATCCAGATGCTGTATTGTTCTTGCCACTCTAGCATCTCTCTCCCATACTATGACAGCTCTATTCAGATCAGTCTTATCACCTATTACAAAAAATGGTGTCTAAGACGTGATAATGTGTTTTCCTGTATAAACTAGGTCATTAATATTACTTCTTCCTTTGAAGAAGTTTCATCTAAAAGGAAGAGCAGAAATATTAATGAAGTGAAAATTAATTCAAAAATGTTACAAATTTAAATTCAAAGGTATTCAACCTTCATGTGCCAAACAATTTAGAGAAAATACATGCTTGCATCAAGATAGTTTTACTCTCGCTCCCAAATACCTTTTGCTTAACTGAAGAATAAGAGCTGTGCTCTTATAAGGAACTGAAAAGCTGGACTGTTTATTTTACTTGTGGCTCATGCTTCCATTTGTTGCGGACAGATTCAAGGAACATTTATTCAAGGATATAGACTTGTTGGGCTGAAGGGCCTGTTTCCACACTGCAGGGATTCTATGATTCTATGACCATGTAAAATTATGTTAAATTGTTAGGTACAGTTATAAAGTCAACGAACAGACTGGAATGTTTTTTTTAATCAGGTTGAATTTAAATACGATGTACCTAAGAGAATCACAGCACAGAATCATTTAACCTTGGTATAACCCAGTACCAAAATCCTGCTGTATAAAGTCGGCAAACTTATGTGATACTGAAGTAGGTGGGAAAGCAGGCAGTGATTAGGAGATAAAAAGTTTACAGATGGATATTGATAGGCTAGGAGAATGGACCAGAATCTGGCAGATGGAGTTTAATGTGGATAAGCGCGAGATTGTCCTTTTTGGCCAGAAAAATAAAAGGGATTGTTTTTATTAAATAGGAAATAGATTCAACGTGCATCACTGCAGAGGGATCTAGGTATCTTTGTGCATGAATCACAGAAAGTGGGTGTGCAGATGCAGTATATAACACGAAAGGCAAGTGGAATTATGGCTTTTACTGCAAAAGGGCTGGAATATAAAAGTAGTGTTGTTACAGTTATATAAGGCATTTGTGAGACAACATCTGGAATATTGTGTCTGGCTTTGGTCTCCTTACTTGAGGAAGGATGTGGTGGCACTAGCAACAGTTCGGAGGAGGTTCACAAGATTGATTCCAGGGATGAAAGGGTTTTTAAACGAGAAGCAGTTGAATAGCTTGCGCTTGTATTTGCTGGAGTTCAGAAGAAAGAGGGGGGATCTGATTGGGGTGTATAAAATGCTAAAGGAGTGTGATAATGTGGATGTTGAATAGATGTTCTCCCTTGAGGGACAGTCTCAAACAAGAGGGTATAGATATAGAGTGAGAGGAGATAGATTCAAAACTGAGATGAGGAGAAACTACTTCTCTTAGAGGGTTGTAAATCTGTGGAACTCACTAACACAGCGTGCAGTAGAGTCAGAATCAATCAACAGATTCAAGACATATATAGATATGTTACTGATGAAAGGCAGGATAAAGGGCTATGGGGAGCAGGCAGGAAAGTGGAGTTGAGACCAGGATAAGATCAGCCATGATCATGTTAAATGGCAGAGCAGGCTCAAAGGGCTGAATTGCCTACTCCTGCTCTTATTTCTAATGTTCCTATGAAACATTTGATCCACCTCACTTATTCTGTCCCTTCATCAAAGACACATATTTGATAATAACACAGCAAAAGTAACCTAACTCTCTCCAAGATCTTCATATCAACTTGTTCTGTTAAGTACACATACACATGCATTTAACAGAAATACTTTCCTCGAAAAACAACAAAGGACAAAATGCAAGGGAAACATTTGAAACTGCCAGACAACAAGTTTGTTCTCCAGTCAGTTCTAAGATTTTTACTTTGTCCAAAAATTAGTAAATGCCTCAATTTTAGGAAACAGACTTGCAGAAATCATTTGGGGGTGTACAGGGCATTTAACTGCAGGCATTGTATTGCTGCGCAATGAGTAAAAAGAATAATGTTGGTGCATATGTGACCACAATGTAATGTATTTTTCAGGAACATAGACATGAATAAAGCACTTTAGGAAGTTCAAATGACTGTGTGGTGCAAATAATTGACATTTGGATAATTGACTTTCTGCTACATCAAACAAAATTAGAGACTTTTGATGCAAAGTAGGATGTGCCTGATAATTAGCAGATGAATTGGTTTAGTAATGATTTGACTGTAGGACTAGTCCTGGAATGGAATTATATAAGTAATGGTGCTTTTGGGGACTACTGTGCAGTGATTAGAGTGCTCCTAAAACAAATCAGTTTGGCTTTCAAATTGCCAACATCTAAATTAAGTGTCATAAGACCATTAAAATTGTTGAGAAAAGCTGCAGAATCTATGTATTAATAAACAATTATGTAACAGAAGTTGAGTGTACCTGTGTAAAGAATTAGTTTAACATTACTGAAACAACATCTTCCTTTACAGAACTACGGTACATAGCAACAAGCTGATGTAAAACCATTGTTTTTTCTGAAACACTACGTAAAGCATTAAGATGCTATCCAAAGCAAAGCGCTTCAGCTTTGTTTTTCAGATTTTGTATACGGAAAATGTGCTTAACATATAAAGATCATTGTAGGATGAAACACATTCATTTAAGGACTTCATAATGCAGTTGTTTATCGTGCAGTATGTGTTATAAAGGTAGTAAGATGCGGGTTCTCCCTTTCAGTTTGCATTTATGAGTTCCTGGTCTCAATGAAGCCATCTGGAGGGAGACAAATCAGAAGAAAAATCCATGCAAGCATCTTTTAAACAGTATGTAACTGTCACGATGGATTAAGCAAAGCCAGCTCATCTCAGTCTTTTTCTGGTGTTCTAGGTATGTCACTTATGATGTGCTTGGAGTGGGGACCATAGAATCAGCTGCCAGCAATCAGTCAAAGGTGCGGGGTAAGGATCCAAAGGTAGTACGGAGCAGGCTTGCCAGATAAGTAGAGAAAGCTGTGCTAATGATGAAGGGGGCATTAGAAAGGACATGTAAAAAGCAATTGTATTGGGACTTCTCCATTAGCAGACTTTCCAAACTGATGTTGTGCCAGGAGCATTGTATAAACACTTAGATCGTATTAAGCAAATATTTCTTAGGACTTGAAGAAGTGTTACATATGCATCCATACAAGGTTCCCTGAATCCTTAATGCTGGCTGCACAGTGACAGCCATGGCATGTTGCAGGGTTCAAACAACCATGCAGACAATACACAGAGCTGGGACTTAGACTACTAGTGCTGTTGAGCAAGGAGTACACAAATCACATTAGCACTGCACAAATCAACACTGGTGCACGCTTCATTATCAAAAAGGGTGGTGAAAATAGTTGTTGAAATGTCAGGCTGAATTTTGAGGCATAATCTCACTTGAATCTGATAGTGCAAGTGATGGATGGACAGAAGTGGCTTTAGTTAATGGCTTTTTAACTGAACCAGCTCAAAATTATTTAATTCACACTTTTGCATCTAATTACATCAGTGAGCATGGTGATATGAAAGTTTGGACTCAGCTCAAAATACCTCCATTTCTAACTACTACCACCCGATCCCCAGCCAGTATCCCACATGATACATTTTGTTTTGACACCTGATTCTGTCCCTGTACAAGGTCAGATGGATTAGTCTTCGGCAAAGCCTTAAATGACACCAAAACTTAGAGATTGCTTGCCATGTACATCTTAGCAGTCAAAGCAAGAATCTGAGCAGTTTTCCTCAGCCTTAACTGAAGTCACAGGGCTTGTGTCATGTAGAGTGTACAGAGTGGGAAGAGTGAATATTTGTAATGGCACGTGTGTATCTTGCACATTGTTAGACAGTTACATTTTTGGTTCCTAATTAAGCCACATAATTGTTGTTTTGCATTATTTTCCTCCTGCATTGCTCATTCTTGTTTCTAGGTGGGTAAGGCACCCTTTCAAAGACATCAATTGTAACTGAACAATGGGTTATTGTGAAAGAGGCAGCTTGGTTGCGTGGAGGACTGCTTTCTGTTCATGTCATTAGGGGTTGCTGGGCAAAATGGCTTTTGCATATGATTGCTAAATATGTCGACTGATAGAACCTAAGTGAATCATAAGGCAGTAGCATAATCATGTCATACCTAGAAATCCAGAGATGCAGGCAAGTGCTCTGGGGACATAAAATAAAATAAATAAACGATTAATCTCCAGCAGATCCCTCCATTACCATCAAGCCAAGAGATTAACCCTGGTTTAATGACGAATGCAGGAGGGCATGCCAGGAAAAGCACCAGACATACCTAAAAATAAGGTGTCAATCTACTTGCATGCCAAACAGCAGAAGCTGCAGAGCTAAGCAATCCCACAGCCATCAGATCAAATTTATGATCTGACCTCTTGCCAGATTCATTTCTAAATGGTATTGGACAATTAAACAACTAACAAGAGCTGGAGGCTCGACAAA
Organism: Rhincodon typus; assembly: GCF_021869965.1. Lineage (NCBI taxonomy): Eukaryota > Metazoa > Chordata > Chondrichthyes > Orectolobiformes > Rhincodontidae > Rhincodon > Rhincodon typus. The sequence continues at coordinate 83,603,798 of NC_063334.1, forward strand.
TAGGCCCATCCTGAATTATGAGAAAACCCAGCATATTAGTCAGAAAGACAAGACTGAACCATTCATACACTTCAGCTGGGAGTACCAAGTGGATGACCCACCTTGGCCTCCTTCTGAGATCTCCAGCATCATGAATGCCAGTCTTTAGCCAATTTGATATAAAGAAACAGCTGCAGGCCCTGGATATTACAAAGGCTATGAGCCTTGTCAACATTTTAACAATAGGACTGAAGAATCGTGTTCCTGAACCAGCTGCAGCCCAAGGTAAGGTATTCCAGTATGGCTACAACACTAATATCTACTCAGCAAAGTTCCCCAAGTCTGTCCTGTGCACAGAAAGCAGAATTGAACCAGTCAATTACCGCTCCATCGGTCTATTCCTGATCATCAGCAAGGTGATGGAAGGGGCAACAACAGTGCTATCAAGCAGCACTTGCTTAGAAATAAACTGTCCACTAATGCCTACTTCTCCTTAGTTCTGCTAGGGACACTCAGCTCCTGGCCTCATTTCAACCTTGGTCCCATCATGAATAACAGGGATAAATTCCAGAGGTGAAGTGAAAGTGATTACCCTTGACTTCAAGGGAGCATTTAACTGAGTATGGCATCAAGGAGCACTAGCAGAAAACTGGAGTTAATCAAAATAAGGGATGGGAGCTGTTCACTTATTGGAGTCATACCAAATACAAAGGAAGATGTATGTGGTTGTTGGGGGTCTCGGTTCCTAAACACAGGGTGCTTCAGGATAACGTCCTAGACCTAAACATCTTCATTTGCATTAGTAATGGCCTTCCCTCCATGGTATGCATCAAGAGGACAGCCAAGGTGACAGTACATTTATATTTGTTCTAACAAATAGTTTTCAGAGTTATGGCAAACCTGCACAAACAAGCAGAATGTATGTCCTGCTGTCATGTGCGAAGTCATGCACAAACCAAATGCTCCAGGCTGGAAGTGAGTGTCACCAGCTGCACAAGCTTGAGTTCTGGGTTTTGGAACTTAAGCAGCAGCTGGAGTCATTTTTGTGCATCTGCAAGGCAGATGTGGATAACACATATAGGGAGATGGTCGCTCCACAGATTAGAAACATAAAGGCAGAGAGGGAATGGGCAGCTACCAAGCAGTCTTAAGAAAACCAGGCAAGTTGTGCAGGAGTCCCCTGAGTCTCTTGTGCTTGCCAATCAATATTCTGTTTTGGAATCTAGTAAAGGTGTTGGTTCCTCAGGAGAGTGCACCCAGAAGCAAGTCAATAGAACCAAAGGCATCTCAGATATGCGGGAGTGGAGAAAGAAAATAGAAGAGCAATAGTGATAGGGAATTCCTTAGTCAGGGAATTAGACAAGCATTACTGCGGCATAAAATGCAGCTGCAGGATATCCTTCTAGGGGAGTGAAATCAGTCAGGAGTTATGATCTACTAGAGTGGCATTTGAAGTGAACCGTCATTGGAACAGGCTATTTTAGATTTACTCTTACATAATGAAAAAGAGTTAATTAATAATCTTGTTGTAAAAGAACCTTTTGAGATAAGCAATGACAATATGATGATTTCATATATGTCTGAAAGCGAAGTAGTTCAATCTGAAGCAAGGATGTTAAATTTGATTAAGGGAAATTATGAAGACATGAGGCACAAGTTGGCTGAACTAGATTTGGAAAATAAATTAAAAGGCATGACTGTACATAGGCAATGGACAGTCTTTAAAGAGCTATCACATGGCAACAACTGTAGAGTTTGTCAAGGCACAAAACCTCAAAAACGTCAGTTAACCATGTTGACAAAGGAAGTTATGGATTATATAAGATTAAAGTAAAAAACTTATAATATGGCTAAAAATTGTTTTATATCTGAGAATTAGGAAGTTTATTCGAAACGGCAAAGAAGGACCAAGGAACTGATTGCAAAAGGAAGAATAGAATATGAATGAATTCCAGCAAAAACATGGAAGTGGATTGTAAGAGCTCGATATTAAAAGGAGACATTTGGCCAAGAAAATTGAGGGACCATTAAAAGCAAAGCCAGGAGAATTTATAATGGAGAACAGAGAAATGGCATACAAACTAAATTATGACTTTGTATCTGTTTTCACTGAGGAAGTTACAAATAATCTCTCGAAATTAGAGATCAAAGTGACCACGAAGAATGAGTAGTTGAAATGAATTAGTATAAGAAAGAAACTTTCACTGAAGAAATTAATGGGGCTGAATATTGAATGATTCCTGCAGATTGGAAACTTGCAAATGTCACCCTATCTTTTAAGAAAGGAGCAAGAGAAAACCCAGACAGGTCAGACAACACTGACATCAGCAGTAGGGAGAATGCTGGAATCTGTCATAAAGGACACTTGAATAAAACTAATCTGGTTGGGCATAGTCAGCTTGAATTTGTGAATGGAAAATTTTGTGTTGACAAATTTGTTGGAGTTGTGGAGTCATAGAGTCATATTGAAGATGTGACTAACAAAATTGATAAAGGAGACTTCATGGATGTGGTATATATGATTTTTCAGAAGGCTTTTGATAAAGTCCTCCACAGGAGGTTGGTTAGCAAAATTAAAGTACATGGTAAAGGAGGTAATGTACTGGCATAGATTAGGGATTGGCTAACAGGTAGAATTTGTGTGGGCACACTGACCAGTACGATATGGCAAGGATCAGTACTTAGGCACCAGCTGTTCATGACATATATCAATAATTTGGACGCAAGGACCAAATGTAACATTTCCAAATTCACAGATGATACCAAGCTAAGCAGGAGTGTGTATTGTGAGAAACATGTAAATTTTTTTCAGGAGGATTTGGACAGGCTTAGCGCATCATCAAGAACATGGCGGATAAAATATAATGTGAAAAAATGTGAGGTTATCCACTTTGGTAGGAAGTGCATTTCTTAAATGATAAGAGGTTGGCAAGTGTAGATGTGCAAAAGGACTTGGTGGTCCTTGTCAGTAACTAAAGACTAACACGCAGGTGCAGCAAGCTATTAGGAAGGCTTTTAACACATAAGAGGGTTTGAATTCAAGAGTGGTGAAGTCTTCCTTCAATTGTATTGAAGCATGGTTATACCATATCTGGAGTACTATGTGCAGTTTTGATCTCCTTATGTTATGAAAAATATCGTTACAATATAGGGTGTGCAAAAAAGATTCACCAGACTTGTTCCTCAGATGGTGGGACTCTTGTATGAAGAGAAATTGTGCAAACTGGGCTGCATCCATTCGACTTTCAAAGAATGAGTGCTGATCTCATTAAAACCGACAAAATACTCAAAGGGATAGACAGTGTCAACAAAGGTGAGATGTTTCCCTGTTAGGGAGTCTAGAACCATGGACACAATTTAAAAATAAGGAGGATGCCATTTAGGACAAAAATAAAGAGTACTCAAAGGGTGATGAAACTCTTGAATACTCTGGCCCAGAGGGCATATAAGCTTAACCTTTGAATATATGTAAAGACTGAAATTTTGTTATTGGGATAGTGTGGGTAAAAAGCACTGAAATGTTCAATTATAATCATGTTGAATGGTGGATCAGGCTTGAAAGGCATGAATGACCCTTCAAAAAGCAGGCTGAATGGCTTACTCCTGTTCCTAAGTTAATATGTTCTTAACTGGAACTATGCAATCAATGTGGACAATGTCCAGTACCATTTGCAACTCCTTAGGCCAAATCAACCCATATCCGAATGAAGCAAGACCTGGCCAACATTTAGTTTTGGGCTGATAAGTGATACACAGGACCCAGACAATGGCCATCTTCAACAACAGAGAATCTAACTTGACTTTTGATAACATAACTATTGCTGAATACTTGCTGTATCAACATCTATCAACACTATCAACATCTTGGTGGCTACAATTGATCAGAAACTGAGCTAAGCAAACGTATAAACACTGCAGCTACAAGAGTCGGTCAGAGACTGAGAATTCTATAGTGAGAAACTCACTTCCTGTCTCCCAAGTGCCTGTCTACCATCTACAAGTCACAAATCAGGAGCGTGATGAAATGCTCTCCACTTACCCAGATGGATGCAGCTCCAACAACATTCTAGAATCTCACCTGTATCCAAGATAAGCAGCTGCTTGATTGGCATTCTATCCACCACCTTCAACAATCATCACTGACACGTAGTGGTAGCAATGTGTAAAACCAAAAAATGCACTGCATTAATCCCCAAGGTAGTTTCAACAGCACGTTCCAAACACATGACCTCTGCCATCTAGAAGGACAAGGGCACTAGATGGATAGGAACACTTCAACCTGCAAGTTCCCCATCAAGACACACACCATCCTGACCTAAAACTATATTGCTAATCCGTCTCAGTTGCTACGTCAACATCATGATACTCCCTTCCTAGCAACACTGTGGACACGTTTACACCCTGAGGACTGTAGTGGTTCAAGAAGGCAGTTCACCAACAGCTTCTTAGGGCCAATCAGGGAAGGATGATAAATGCTGGCCGAGCCAGCAATGTCCACATCCGATAAACAAATAATAGACATGCAACAATGAAGCATTTTAGATAATGGTATGAGTCACTGATGGTGCATTAACTATATCACCTCCCTTTTCTTCCTCAGAATCATTAGAGGAAGCTTTTTGTTTTGTATTATGTTCTTCTGCACCTTATATCTACGACAAATTGCTAAATTAGTGCTTGTGTGTTGTTTACAGATTGCTTGTTTTACAGCATGTTAGCTTAAATTGTCATAATAAACAATTAGGACCAAATTTTTGTGCTAAATTCGGACTTCCAAATCAGGTTTACCTTATTAGTATTGTACGTCTTTAGTGCCTGAATTCAGACAGGAGAAACGTATCCCGAGTGTAGAACTTACTCTGCACCAGGAGAATGTCATCTGGATAATGGATCAGAAAGCTTAATTAGGTCCTCAAAAACTGTTTAGGTACCTTCAGCAGCTGATATTCTGAGCTTATGCATGCTCATAGAGAGCATATCTCAGGTACTAAGTACATATCTTGCATCTGTATTTACCAAGGAGGATGAGGCCGAAATATCATGATGGAAGAGGAACCTGTTGAGACGCTGGAGTGGTCAAAAACTGATTAAAGCTACATTAGAAATGTTAGCCATATGTAAACTTCATAAGTCACTAGGTCCTCAGATTGGATGTATTCAGGTTTAGTGCGGGAAGTGAAGGGAGAACATTGCTGAGGCACTGGCTATGATTTTACAATCCTCCAGAAGAATGGTGCCAGAAGAATGGAGAATAACAGTTTTTTTTAAAAATGTACAGATAAAAACAGCAACTGCAGGACTGTCACTATAACATGGGTGATGGGAATGTTCTTAGAAATGGATACTTCGGGCAATATGAACAGTCAGTTAGATAGAGATAGTGGGAACTGCAGATGCTGGAGAATCTGAGATAACAAGGTGTAGAGCTGGATGAACACAGCAGGCCAAGCAGCATCAGAGGAGCAGGAGAGCTGACATTTTGGGCCTAGACCCTTCTTCAGAAAATGAATGTGTGGACCAATTAAGGAAAACCAACATGGATTTTTTTAAGGTCAAACATGTTAACCAACTTGATTAAGTTTTTTGGTGAAGTAGCAGAGATGTTAATGTGGTGTACATGGTCTTCTAAATAAAATGCCCCGAAACAGGTTTGACAGCAAAATTGATAATCATAGAATAAAAGGAACAATGGCAGCATGAACGCAAAATTGATTGAGTAATAGGAAACAGAGTAATAATGAACAATTTTTGAGCAAATTACTTAAGATGCTGGAATCTGTACTGAAAATAGAAAATGCTGGAAATAACAGCAGGTCAGGCAGCAACTGAGGAGAGAGAGCAAGCTAGCATCTTTCCATGGATGCTGCCTGATCTGCAGTGATTTCCAGCATTTTTCGTTCTCAGTAATAGAGCAATTGTTTTCTGAAGAGGAGAAAAGTATACAGTGAGGTCACATGGATACAAGGTACTGGGACCACTGTTTTTCTTGATATAGCGTCATACAACACAGAAATACGTCGTCCATGCTGACCAGGTTTCCTAAACTGAACTAGTCCCATTTCCTTCATTTGGTCCGCATCCCTCTAAACCTTTCCTATCCATATGGATTAATAAATGACCTAGACTTATGGAGTTGGTGAATCATATAGCACGGAAGCAGACCCTTCAGTCCAATTCACCCACACTGATCAGACATCCCAATCTGAACTAGTCCCACTTGCCAACTTTTGGCCCGTAACCCTCTAAACCCTTCCTATTCATAAAACCATCCGGATGCCTTTTAAATGTTGTAATTGCACTCGCCTCCACTACTTCCTCGTTCCAAACACACCACACTCTACATGAAAATGTTACCCCTCAGGTCCTTTTGAAATCGCTCTCCTCTCACCTTAAACCTGTGACCTCTAGTTTTGGACTCTCCCACTCGAGAAAAAAGATCTTAGCTATTCACCCTATCTATGCCGTGCATGATTTTATAAACTTCTATAGGGTCACTGCTCAGTCTCTGATGCTCCAGCGAAAAAAGCCCTAACCTATTCAGCCTCTCCCTATAGCTTAAACTGTCCAGTCCAGCAACATTCTTGTAACTCTTTCGTGCACCTACTCAGGTTTAACAACACCCTTCACATAGCGGGGCTACCAGATCTGTATGCTTTATTCCAAAAGTGGCCTCACCAATATGAATATGGCATTATTCAAATATGTCAAATATGACATCCCAACTTCTATACTCAGTGTTATGACCTATGAACGCAAGCATGCCAAACACCTTCTTCACCACCCTGTCTACCTGTGACTCCACTTTCAAGGAACTTCACTCCAAGGTCTCTTTATTTGGCAGCACTCCGCAGGGTCCTACCATTAACTGTAGATGTCCTGCCCTGGTTTGCCTTACCAAAAATGCAACACCTTGCCCTTATTTAAATTAAACTCTATCTGCCATTCCTCAGCCCATTGGCCCATCTGATCAAGGTCCCGTTGCACCCTGAGATAATCTTCTTCATGGTCCACTACACCACCTATTTTGGTGTCACGTGCAAACTTACGAACCATATCTCCTGTATTCACACCCAAATTATTTATGTGTATGGCTTGGGTGTGCATGGCAAAAGTTCCAACATTTACTGCTGCCTTTGCTTCTTATAGGTACTCTTGCCAGGAAATGTGCTGCAAAAATTTGCAGATAGCGCAAAACCTGGAAACACTGTGAACTGTGAAGAGGTTCATGAGAGTCTTTCAAGAGGATATAGATTAGCTGGTGGAATGGGTAATCAGTTGACAGATGAAATTTCTTGAAAAGAACTGTGAGGTGATAGTTTTGTTAGGAAGAACAAGAAGAGTCAATTTAAACCTGAAGAGAAAACATTTGCAGTGCTACTCAAGAAAGGCAGGGGAGCGGAACTTTCTTCTTACGGAGATCCAACACACTCTCTGCAGGCCAAATGGCCTTCTGCATCAATTCTGTGCTTCTATCAAATGTGGAGACAATGCTCTATAAATTAAACTCACAATGAAAGGCCCCTGCTATTTTTGTAACAATGTCTGAAACAATGTCTTTTGATGCTGGAAGTTAAAGGAAAATGTTCCGTAGCTGTCATATGGAGACTGACTTAAGATGTGACGCATTTGGAAAATTTGAATGTGCATGGCATTCAGTCATACATTGCTCCTTAAATGTCAACCAAGCTGAAATGGGTAGACGTGAGATACAGTTGAAGATCTGTCTGTTTATTTAAGGGTTTGGTAGCAGCAAGACATTACTGTGGAATAGGTTCACGTTTAATGGGATTCAGCCTTGAAGAATCTTGTCATTCCATAATAAAATACTCTGCACTATCTCTCCAAATTCCTGAAAGTGGCATTTAATATAACAAATCTCATGTTCATGGAGTACCCTTAATGTAAAAAAAGGTGCTTTATAGAGACATTATCAAGCAAAATATGTCACAGAAAGAAATATTAGGACAGACTTGATAAAAGGGGGAAAAGCAAAGATATGGAAGTTTGGGGAGGCATTTGTAAAGGTGAGGACTCATGAAAGTGAAGGCACATTCAACAATAATAGAACAATTAGAATGGGGATGCTCAAGAGAACAGAAGGAGGTTGAAGATTTCAAAATTGAAATGTTGTTTAACCCAGAACCAATTCAGGTCATCGAATACAGATCTTAAAGCTGGGTGGAATTTGGTGCAAGCTAAGATACAGCAAGTGGAGTTTTAAATGACCTCAGGTTTATAGAGATCAGCCAGGAGTCCTTCAGAACAGTCATCTTTGTGGGGATGCGTGGTAACAAAAAACATAGTTGAGGGCTTCAGCAACACAGGAGTTGGAACAGAGGTGGAAGCAGGCAATATTTTTTGGATTCGGAAATAGACAGTTTGATTGACAGTGGAGATATTTAGTTTAAAGCCTATCTTGGTATCAAGTATGACACCGAGGGTGTAGACAGTCTGTCTTAGCATCAGAAAGTTGCTAGGGAGACAGACGGAATTGGTAGCAAAGGAGCAGATATTGTGGCAGGAACCAGAGATAACAGCTTTAGCCTTCCCAATATTTTATTGGAAAAAATTTCTGCTCATCTACTTCTCAATATCAAATAAACAATCTGATAGTTTAGAAGCTGTGGAGAATTTGAGAGACATTCGTGAGGCAAAGCTGCGTATTGCCAGTGTACAATGTGCACACTGAAGTTGTATTTTCAATTAAGTCAAGAACAGACAACATGTAGAAGAAAAATAAGAGAGGTCTGAGGATAGATCCACATGTGATATCAGAGATAAGTGTGCCAGATTGGGAGAAGAAGACATTGGTGCTGATCCTCCAGCCACAATGAGATAGATAACAATTGAAGCAGGAGAGTGCAGTCCCACCCTGCTGAGGAGGAAAATAATGTGATCAATTGGGTTAAATGCTAAAGACAAGTTAAGAAGGATGAGATGGAATAGTTTATCTTTGTATTAGTAACATAGGATGTAATTTCTGACTTTGATAAAAGCTCAGGACTCCAGGTTACGGTCCAACAGGTTTATTTGAAAACTCAAGCTTTTGGAGCATTGCTCCTTCATCAGGTGTAGTGAGAGAGGCATCAAGACACAGAATTTATAAGTAAAAGATCAAAAGATCATAGAACTGATGCAAATGTATTGAATAAACCTAAAATGGCTGGCTGATTCCCTTCTTTTAAATCTTTAATCAGTTAGAAAGGCAATGCAGGTTTCAGTTGATTAAAATGCAAATCCCAGAATTTCTTTCAAGTCACTGGCCCCGAGATAACTAAAGGTTTTATCAGTGTATACAAGAGGTGATATCTCAGGTAAGACAATGCATTTTAGGTGTGAAGTTTTGTTTAGAATTTGTCTGTGTTTTAACCTGGAGTCAGACTGGTTTTAACTGACTATAACCTGGTGTCATGTGATTTTTGACCTTTTCCAACCCAGTCAAACACTGGCACCTCCATACCTTTGATAGGAGCTGTTTGAGTATGTGACAGGGAGAAAACTCAATTGGAGAGATTGATGTGTCTTTGTTCTTGGATAGTGGACATAGGTTTGAAAGTAACAGCACATTTAATGACTTTGGAAAGGAAGGGGAGTTTGGAGATAGAATGGTAGTTTGCAAGGATAGGGTAAAGGGTTTTTGAGGATAGCTTGGTGACAGCAGATTTGAAGAAAGGAGGGACAGAACCTGAGGAATGAGAATCAACTATGACAACTCAAATGGAGTTAAGAAGGAAGTTGGATGATCAGGAGGTTAGGGGCATTAGAATGAAGAAGGTAGGAGAGGGCATCAACGAGCAAGTTAACTTAGAGAGAACATGAGTGGAAATAAGAGAGAAATTAGACAAGGAGAGTCGTTCAGAACTAGGCATGGGTAATTTTGAAGGAAACTTGGCTGATGCACCTAAAAAAGCAAAAGAAATGATGCAACCAGCTAATTGCAGAAATTTATGAGCTGTTTGGATTTGTCTTTGCAGAGAAAGGTGCAGGAGACAAGGTAAAGGGACTTCAGAAGACAGTTTACAACAGAGAAAATAAAATTCATACTTTTTATTCCCAATAGTCTTAGAATAGTCTACAGTTTTGTCAGAGGAGAATAGTGCCCAATAGTATTTTGTGGGGTCAATCCAGATCTAGCTAAACCAGCTGCCCACCATATTCTTTCAAGTTTACAACCTAATGGAATAGAGCTGAGGGTCATACCAGGAGGAACGTCCGGTGTGAGTGAGAGTGCAATGGTTTTAATGGACACTGGGACATTGAAGGTGGAGGTGAGGATTTACTTGAGCAGATTGATAGATGAAAGACTGGTGTATTGAATGATGGGCCAAAGTCTAGCCAATTGTGAATTTGAAAGTGTAGTTCCAAGTCAAATGAATGAGAGCATTTTTCCCCCTCAAGGGCAGATGTAGAAGGAGGTAGGAACAAAAACAAAGTTGCTGGAAAAGTTCAGCAGGTCTGGCAGCATCTGTGAAGGAAAAAACAGAGTTAACGTTTTGGGTCCGGTGACCCTTCCTCAGAACTTCTTCCGTTCTGAGGAAGGGTCACCGGACCTGAAACATTAACTATTTTTTTCCTTCACAGATGCTGCCAGACCTGCTGAGCTTTACCAGCAACTTTGTTTTCGTTCCTAATTTACAGCATCTGCAGTTCTTTTGGTTTTTATTATAGAAGGAAGTAGGGCTTTGGAGGAGTATTGCAGCATTTGTGTGGAGAGCCATACAAGGAGGTGATCAGAGATGACCTTATCAGTGCCTAATACAATGTGGATAGAGAGGTTATGTGCAATAGCATGTTCAGGTTGATGACAGTGATTTTTGGGTATGGGAGTTTACATGGACTGAGACAGGAAGGATAGGAGAACAGTGAGTTCAAAATAGAGAGAACATGATGAATTGAGTTGGAGAATAAAATCACCTCAGTTGAGAACCTGCTTTGTGCAGACACAAAGGGAGGAAAATTGGAAAGACGGCTCATTTGGAAAAAGCAGTAGACCAAGGTGAGATTTGGTTCTGAGAGCAATTGCACTACAGTGACGGTTTGGGTTAGGCTAATTATGAAAGGAGGGGAGGCTCCAGTAAGAGATAGATGTCATCACCCTTCAGCCAGATTGCTATCAAGGCCACTGTGTCAATGGAATCACCTACAATAGGTTCGTGCATTGCAAAGGCTGTGTTTTTGAGTGAATGGACTATCAGCTATGGCATCTGTGACAGAGGAAGGTCAGTGAATAGCATTGGGAACAATGAGCTGCACAGGGAGGAGATTGGTAAGATCAGCCCCCAACTGGCCTATTGGAAGGGAAGGTCAGTGAGAGAGTAGCCTTGTATAGTTGGTGATGCTGCTTCTTAGGCAGCAGTGACAAATATTTTGAAGTATTTTTAGCATCCTCCTCCAACTCCCAGATAAGTGGGGGATGAGTTGTTAAAAATGGGAAGCATGATCCCCAGGCACAATGGGAGTTCTTTTATTTCATTATAGGTTTAGCATCAGATGAGTAACCTGCTCCTGAGAGGCAGGTCAGTTGTTTAACATTTTAATATGGCTTCATGCTCAGATTCTATAAGCAACTGGATTTCACAACTGCAAGTATGATTTCCCAGGATTCACGAAACCTGGCAGATGAAAGGAAATTGTTTCACAGATAGTAGGAACTGCAGATGCTGGAGAATCTGAGATAACAAGGTGTAGAGCTGGATGAACACAGCAGGCCAAGCAGCATCAGAGGAGCAGGAAGGCTGACGTTTCGGGCCTAGACCCTTC